>NW_018745025.1:0-204883 GCF_001683475.1 Chenopodium quinoa | reverse complement strand
GAAAAGAAATCAAAACAATTAAGGAATAAATTTCATGCAATTTTTTTAAGAATTGATAAACTTACCAAGTATATTTTGGTTGATGAAGATGCTGAGGAGAGAGAAAATATTAAGGATAGAGAAAGAATAACCTGATTTAGGGTTATTTAACTGTAAAAAATATGTATAGAATTACAGAAATGTCATTGCTAAAGGATCATTTTAGATGGTTGGATCAAAACTAATAAACGGCTGAGATTGGTTCTTATATAGAGGAGGGTTTTTACCTTCCTCTCTCTCTCTCTCTCTCTCTCTCTCTCTCTCTCTCTCTCTCTCTCTCTTATATAAGGCCAACCACACCCGAAAAAACCCCCGATTTTAATAATAACTACACCAAAAAAAAAAAAGTTTTATTATAACACCACCAAAAAATCCCAAAAATTTGGTTTCACCACCCACTAACGGATTTTTGGATGAAAACCGTTAGTGGGCCCGCCATGTACACGTGTCAGTTGTTTATTGGTTTAAAAAAAAGAAAAATTATAAAAAAAAAAAAAAACTTACCCCCTAACCCAGCCAGCCACCTCCACACCAGCGCCGATCCCACCCATACCCAGCCCCTGAAATCGTCGACGAAGCTCCGAAACCGTCGCCGAAGCACCGTGACTCCAACCCACACCTTCGCCGAACACCGTTACCCCAACAAAAACCAGCCGAAACCCCAGCCCACACCTTCGCCGAACACCGTTACCGCAACCTAAATCAGCCAAAACCCTAACCCACACCGTCACCGAACCACCGTAACCCCAACCTAAGCTAGCCAAAAAACATCACACCCACCACTTTCGTCGAACTCCTCTCCCCTATTCAAAACTGTCGCCAAACCGCCGAAACCCCAACCCACACCCATACCCAAACCCATACCCATACCCAGAAACCAAAGTGACGGTGAATTATGCGGTGGATTTCGTTTTCGCGGCGGTTGATAGGACTAGGATAATTGTCGCCAGTTATGGGGGTGGTGGTTGGCCTGATTTCGCTGGTTTTGGTGGGACAAAGGGTGCCGGCGACTGGGGATTGGCGTCCGACGACTAGGATTGGGCTGCCGGTGGAAGGCTAGTGGCTGGGTTATGGTTTTTTTTCTTTTTTTTTATTTTAATTTTTTTAAACCAATACCTAATTGACACATATCCATAGGGGTCCCACTAACGGTTTCCATCCAAAAATCCGTTAGTGGGTGGTGAAACCAAAATTTATGGATTTTTGGTGGTGTTATAATAAAACTTTTTTTTGTGTGGTGTTATTATCAAAATCGGGGGTTTTTTGGGTGTTATTTTCTAATTTGGCCTATATATGATGTTGTTTATCAATTATTGTCAACTTATAACATAAAATGTATGGGTCACTAAAATCAATAAAGTTGTTATTTGAATTATAGCTTTTAGCTACCCTTGTGTTTAGGGTAAAAATACCATGTCCATGTGGCCCTATAGCATGCTGACACGTGTCAGCCTCAGAGAGTCCTAGGGGATCCAATCCTCTACTAACACGTGGCACTTTAACCCTAAAAGGGGAACTGATCCCCTTCCACTATAAATAGAGGAAAATCCTCATTTATTACACATTCATAAATATACACACCAAAAACTGAGCAATATTAATTGGAGAATCCTCTCGAAATCCGAGGGAAAAACCTTTACACTCCGCACTTTTATACATCCGGAAACGTTCTAACTTGATCGTCGGAGGCGGAACTCCACCCAACCGGAGTTTTCGTGGTTTTGCGGGTACAGACGGTCGACGGCGCATTCTTGGAATTGTAACTCTCCGAGGACTCTAAAAACCCGAAACATTTGGCGTCGTCTGTGGGGAGAGTACTTTCCTAGATGCATCAGAGTCTGTACCGCCTGTTGAGGGCAAACGGCCTATGGCCAAACCTGAGGTCCACACGGATCAAGAGAGTGGTGACGACTTTGAGGTCGACACCTACGTGGCCCCAGACGGGTCATTCAGAATGAGACGTACCCGTTTCCAAGGAAACAAGGGAATGGGGCAAAGACAAAGCTGGTCCTAGCAGCCCAACCGTCAAGCCGACTGGGCGACCCCAGGTGGCAGAGGGTGTTGCCCCCGTAACTAGAGACGAACTCATGAAATTCATAACGAAGTTTCAAAGGGGAAAATCAAGGACCTAATAAATAAGTCAACTGGCAACTAACAAGGGTCAGTTGGCCAAGAAGCCTTCTGTGGGAAGAAGCATGTGAAAGATCGTGTGCCTATGCCACACCCTAAACCAAAGGGGGCTGACGGCCCATGATCGACCTATCCAAACTTCGTTTCCCTGAATCAGGGCAAAGGAAGGTCATTCGACAAGTACAGCCGAATAGGTTCAAAAAGGACTTACTCAGATGGCCAGATGTTCATCCAGCAGAAGAGAAGTCATCAATTGTCTGAATCGGCCTCAACGTTGACTTACCCAGACAGTTTCCGGAATACTTCAATGAAGTATTCAAAACAAACCGAGAGAGTCACTCACGCGGCATGTCCGCACAACTGGCCCTCAGATTATCCAGCAGGCTCCGTATGTGCCCCAACAACCATACATGCCGTATGGATCACCATACATGCAGCCAGCCCTCTTTGGGGGTCAAGCGACACAAAATGTCCAGCCCATGGACTGGCGGCTCCGGCTGCTAAACCTTGGGAACAGCCGTCGCGTTCTCAAGGGAGATAACCGAGGTGGCTCAGCCGGCCAAGGTTAAGAACGTGTTGGTTGGTACCTATGATGGTACCACCAACCCGGAAGACCACCTGATGGCTTTACACAACCTCATGTATTTGCAGGGTTGGATGATGCTGCCTGGTGTCGATGTTTCCCGGCCACATTGAAAGGCATAGCCCAACGATGGTTTGGAAATCTGCAAGCCGGGTGCATCAACCAATTTCAAGACGCTAACATAACTGTTCGCGTCCAACTTTTCTATGAACATCCCTGCCAAAAAGACAAGTCTCGACCTGGGGACTATTCAGCAGGGAGATAGACAAGGACTAAGGTCCTATGTTAGGCGGTTCAATCTGATGAGAATTCAGATTCAAGGGCTGTCTGACAAATTTGCCTACACAGACTTCTTCAAGGGTCTGAAGGATGGGTCGACCTTTAAGTTCGACCTGGTCAGAAAGAGGGTTGCTACCCTCCAAGAGGCATTGATGCAAGCCGAAACCTACATACAGGCGACGGAGCTCTGTGCCATCAAGCAGCCGTCGGACCCTAAATGTCCGACAAAAAGGAAAGTCGGTGTACAGCCGGCTAAAAAAGAAGAGAGCAAGAAAAGAAAAGAAGTCTGGGTGGCGGACCATTCTGGTCAGCCGTCCCAGAAGAAAAAGAGAGAGTTGAAGCCGTACGTCCCCAAGTACGAGTTCAAAAAGGACTACTCCTCCATCCTCATGGAGATCAAAAGACCGGTGGACCATTGAAAAACCGACAGCAATGAAAAGTCCCATCAAAAGTCAGGACAAGAGTAAGTACTGTCATTTCCATGAGGATATAGGCCATGACACCAATGGCTGCTATAGCCTCTAGCAGTTACTAGACCGTCTGGATGATGAGGGGGCTTTGAAGTCCTATATGCTGAAGTCCAAGGGTAACCCCAAAACAAACAATGGACAGCCGTCCAAGAAGCCTAACAACCTCGCTATAAGCTCTGATACTGATGAAGAGAATATCTTTACTATAGGAGGCGGCTACGCGGGAGGGGTACCTACCATCCGAGGTACTAAGGACAACATCAGGAAGTTGAAGGTCAACTCAGTGGATGAGGGCCAGGCGTCGAAAGACACCTTCCCTGAGGTCATCATCTCTGAGAAGGATCAGGGCAAGGTCAGGCAGCCTCATGATGACCCTATAGTCATCGAATGCAAGGTTGCCAACCAATGAGTGGGCCAGATTCTTATTGACATCGGGAGCTCGTCTGACCTTATCAGCTACCGGTGCTTGGCAAAGCTCAAGTACAAGCCTAGCAGCATGCACAAAGTCTCTCATCCCTTAGTTGGTTTTGGGGGAGGGGTAGTGCATCCGGTGGGGAGGATTGACCTACCCATCCGGCTAGGAGAAAAGAGGGAGGGACGGCACATGGTCGTCAAGTTCTTGGTGGTCGAGGAATTGACCGCCTATAATCTGATTTTGGGCCGTCCAACCCTCAACGAGTCCAAGGCAGTCATCATCCCATCCCTCATGCTGATCAAATTTGAGAGGGATGATGGGTCAGTGGGTTGATAAGTGGTTTATTTTGACCACTTATTGGGGTGATTTTAAACTAGTTTTGTAATCTTTTCCCCTCTTTATAAACCCTTTTGTATATAAATTTTGCATTTTGGCTTTGCCCTCCCCCTTCCTTGTGTGTTTGTGTACTTAATTTGCAGGTATAGGTGAAGTGAGGCAAAGCAAGGAAGTTCAAGGATTGAGAATGGAGGCTGAATGTGATGGAGGGAGAGGCCGCTCCTGGTGGAGCGGGCGTGCACCTACCCAGGAGCGGGCGCTCCTTCAAAGTTTTAAAATTATGTCATGCTTCTGAACCTGTGAGGAGCGGTCGTGCACTCATTGAGGAGCGGGCGCTCCTAGCTGCTCAGCTCCAATCTGCCAACCTTCTGGAACAGGAGGTGCGGGGGCGCAACTACCTAGGAGCGGGCGCTCCTCCCTGATATCTTGAATCTGCCATCTACTGAAGAACAATGGAGCGAGCGTGCACCACCTCTAGAGCGGGCGCTCTTGACTGGGAATCCGGGTTACTTTGACGGATTTCCCAATGTAATTCGGGGAGTATAAATACTACCCTTTTAGTTTATTTTAAAGAAAGCAAGAAGTAGAATAGTTTTCAGAGAACTTCCTCTTAGTTAGCACCTTAGTTCATAAAACTAGTTGATGATTTAGTTTGGAAACTCTCAAATCTAATCATTATAAAAGCAAACTTCAAGGTTCATTTTCAGATTTTTAGCATTTGTTCAACATTTTGAAGCTTCAATAGTAAATTCTTTCACTTCTCTCTACTTATTTTCTGATTTTATTTTGTTATTGCAAATCACTTGAATCTCTCTTAATCTTGATAAATTGTTGTTGCATGTTAGTTTTATCCATAGTGAATCACTTTTTCCCAATTTTAGAATTACTTAGAATCCCAACTTGGAACTTTGCATGTTACTCACAATGAATTGTGAGTAGTCCTCTTGGCTAGGGGTTAGGTAACTCAACCTAATGGTTAATTAAGTAAACTTGGGGGAAGTATTGATGTTTGATTTGTGATTAAATTGATTGTATGAGATTGCTTGCTAGTTCTTCATGATAGGAGTAGCTACCCTAGAATTTGGAGCTTGATGGCATGTTATGCTTAGTTATACATGGAAATGTAGATTAAGTATGTCATTACTTATTGCAATTTTATTATGTATCTCCTATTGCTAAACTAATGAGGGATCTAACTTTAGGAGTGTGAGTTGTTTTCCTAATTGCATGAGGTTGGTCTTACATATAGTCCTTGATATCTCTTGTCTCCATTTGCTCCCAATATGCTTGATTACCATGGTTGAGTGGATCCCATTCCCTAGTACTTTTAATTATTCGATTTAGAAAAATAGTTTGTTTGTCTACTTGACAAACCCCCAATCAACAAAAGTCTTCGAACTAGCTTGCGTCTTAAGATCTTTAGCGATTATATCTCGTTCCCTGTGGACCAAACTCTTACTTATCATTATGCTTGATTTGTGAGATGTTTGCTTATAAATGTGTTTGAATGAGTGTGGAATGTGCGACCGTTCTAATGCCCATCAAAATGGCACTGTTGCCGGAGAGCGGTGTTGTTAATTGTTAATTGATTACTTGAGTCAAGTTCACCATTAAAGATAGAAAAAAATACAAAAAGAGTTTGTTTCTTTTTGGCTACACTTGTAGCCTTGTTACTAATTGCAATTGTTGAGTGTGTATGCGCAGAAACCATAACAGGATTTTGGTGCCTTACGATCTCGAGATTGAACAAACTTTTAGAAAGAAGGAGAAGGAGATCCGGTTCTAGGCCGTTAACTACTTCCCCAACTAGAGAGTTCAACTTCGAGGAACAACAAGACCAAATGGGTGATCCACAGCCACCACCTCAAAGACCTTTGAAGGAGTTGGGAACTCCGGGAGCTTATAGAGCTTCGAGTGGGATTGTTCCCCCAAACACCCCGGCCAATGATTTCGAGATTCGGCTCGCAATGATAAATTTGATTGAGAGGAGACAATTTAGTGGAGCAAAACACGAGAGCCCTCTTGCACATTATTTGAACGAGTTTGAGAAATATTGCAACACGATCAAGGTGAATGGGGTCACTCAAGAGTTTGTGAGACTTAAGTTATTTCCTTTCTTCCTAATAGGAAGGGCTCTTGAATGGCTTGAAAAGGAGGTGAGACCCAATTCCTTGAGAACTTTGGATGAGGTCACCACAGCTTTCTTAGAGAGATTTTACTCTCAAAAGAAAACGGCCGAAGCAAGGGCGTTGATCCAAGGTTTCCGTCAAAGAGCTAGTGAAACCATATACGAGGCATGGGAGAGGTACAAAGAATATCAAAGGGAATGTCCTCATCATGGAATTCCTACATACCAAGTGCTTCAAATTTTCTATGGAGGATTGAGCCCCCAAGGGAAGACAAGTTTGGATGCGGGAGCCAGTGGCCCGATTATGAACAAAACGGAGGATCAAGTCATTAAAGTCATAGAAGATGTGGTGAGACACCACATGGATTGGCAAGAAGGAGAGAGGGAGTCTTCGAGCAAAGGAGGGAGTTCGGTTTACTCCGTTGATCACCTCAACGCCATCAATAATTTGACATCTCAAATTGCCAACGTTGGCAAGGATATGACATCAATCAAGGCGAAGCTTGAGTCCTCCTCTTCACACTAAGAGCGTCCCTCCCAATCTAAGGGGAGAGGTATGAGTTCTAACCCTTCTACTTCTACATCTAATAAAATGCCAAATGGATGTTTATTTTGTGAAAATTGTGGATCATATGATCATGACAGCTCTTCTTGCACTTATGATTCTCAACCCCAACCCCAATATGAGGATGGTAATGAACTTGAAAATAAACATGTCAATGCTTTGACTTATGATAATAGACCTATGAATGACAATCAAAGATATTTACCACCTAATCAAAGAGGAAATGATTATGATTACCACAACCAAAACCAATGGGGTGGTAGAAACCAAAGGGACCAAAATCCCCAAGGTAACTACAACCAACAAGGTGGTTATGGTAACCATAACCATAATAATCAAGGGAATTATGGGAATCAAGGCCAATACCACCAAGGGGGGAGTTCTAATAACCGGAATAATTGGAATAATAATGATAATAGAGGCTTTAACAACCAAAATGCTAATTCCAATGTGAGAGGTCCTAGAGCACAACAAGACAATTATTACACTCAAGCACCTCCACAAAAGTCTAGCCTAGAAGAGATGATGTAAAACCAAGCTAAAATGTTTAATACCTTCATGGACACTAGTGACAAGAAGTTCAATGAGGTTATGACTCACAACAAAATGCTAGAAACCCAAATCTCCCAATTAGCCAATGCCATTAAAGAGGGAACTAGCACTTCTAAACTTCCACCCCTAGGGCTTGACCGCAAGAGACTGGTGAATTCCATTTCTACTAGGAGTGGGAAGTTGTTGAAGGAGAGTGAGCCAAAGAAAACCAATGAGAGAGTGACCATGAATGAGCCCTCACTTGAGAGTGAGTTTGAGCAAGAAGATGAGAGAAGTTGTGAAAACGAAAAAGGTGATGAAGTTCAGAAAGAAGTTGGAGTTGAAAATGAGAGAAATATTGAAAAAGAAAAGAGAGTTCAAAAAGAGAAAGAGAAGGAACCAACACAATTGCAAAAACTTCCATATCCTCATAAGTTTGTGAGACAAAAGCTAGATGTACAATTTGGTAAGTTCGTAGAGACCTTGAAACAAGTTCACCTCTTAATACCCTTTACCGATGCCATAAAACAAATGCCCAATTATGCTAGGTTTCTGAAGGATATTGTAAAGTGGAAGAAGAAGTTGTGATGTTGTTGAAACGGTGAACCTCACCGAAAGTTGTAGTGCAATCATAATGAACAAGATGCCTCCAAAGTTAGGAGATCCGGGTAACTTTTCCATTCCTTGTGCCATAAATTAAATGCAAATTGATAATGCTTTATGTGACTTAGGGGCTAGTGTTAGCCTTATGCCATATACGGTTTACCAAAGACTTGATATAGGGGAGATTTTGCCTACCAACATTACCCTCCAATTAGCGGATAGATCAATCAAATTCCCTAAGGGCAAGGTAGAGGATGTTCCTCTAAGGGTTGGAAAGTTTGTTATACCGGTTGATTTTGTTGTGCTTGGCATGGATAAGGATGTGCATATTCCTATCAGTCTAAGGAGACCTTTTCTAGCTACTTCCGGTGCTTTGATTGATGTGAAAAGTGCTAAAATTACACTCAAAGTAGGTGAAGAGGTTCTTGAGTTTGATTTGAATGCAATCATGAAATATCCTAGTTCTACTTTGGAGAAATGCATGAAAATTGACACCATTGATTGTATTGTGAATTCTATGCAAGAGCACTTGCTCTCTACTAACAATGCCCTAGAGAATGTCTTGTTAAACAAGGAAAAGATAGGTGATCAAAGCAAGGAAATGGCGTTGTATGAAGAGTTGCTTGATGAGAATGTTGAAGGAAATGTTGAGCAAGCTTTCATGGGAATCACACCCAAACATTCTATGGAGATTGCCAATACAAAGGAAGGTAAGGGTGTGCCTATGTAGAGCTAAAACCTCTACCATCACACCTTAGGTATGAATTTCTTGGACCCAATTCCACATTTCCCGTTATTGTGAATGCATCTTTGAATGTTATGTGGTGTGTTGAGAAACCACCAAAGTTCCTTAGGCTATACCCTTGATAATCTCAAGGGTATTAGTCCCGCTATTTGCATGCAGCACATAACATTGGAGGAGGGTGCAAAGCCCTCTATTGAGAGGCAAAGAAAACTCAACCCTCAAAGTGGGGAGGTGGTGAAGAAGGAAATCACCAAGCTCCTAGATGCCGACATCATCTTCCCCATTTCGAGCTCAAGGTGGGTTTCCCCCGTGCATGTTGTTCCTAAGAAAGGGGTATGACCGTAGTTGAGAATGAGGATGGTGACCTCATCTCAACTAGGACCGTGACGGGTTGGCGGATGTGCATAGACTATAGACGTCTAAACGCATCCACCAACAAGGATCATTTTCCCCTCCCCTTTATAGATCAAATGCTTGAAAGACTAATTAGGCACAAGTATTATTGCTTCTCGACGGTTATTCGGGTTTCTTCTAAATTCCCATAAACCAGGATGACCAAGAGAAAACAACCTTTACTTGTCCTTATGGAACTTTTTCTTATAGGAGAATGCCATTTGGTCTATGCAATGCACCCGGGACGTTTCAAAGATGCATGATGAGCATATTTGGTGACATGCTTGAAGAGGAAATGGAGGTATTCATGGATGACTTTTTGGTTGGTGGCCTTACATTTGAGGATTGCTTGACAAATTGGGCAAGTGTTTGGCTAGATGAGAAAAAGTCAATTTGGTCTTGAATTGGGAGAAGTGCCACTTTATGGTTGGGGAAGGAATTATCCTTGGGAATAAGATCTCCAACAAAGGAATTGAGGTTGACAAAGCCAAGGTTGAGGTAATTGAGAAGCTACCACCCCTATCAATGTAAAGGAAGTAAGATCATTTCTTGGGCATGCGGGGTTTTATAGAAGGTTTATCAAAGACTTCTCACTAATTGCTAGGCCCCTTAATGCTCTTCTTCAAAAGGAGGTTGATTTTGTGTTTAATGAAGAGTGCCTCAATGCTTTCAACAAGTTAAAGCAAGATTTTATTTCTACTCCTATTGTGAAAGGGCCAAGATGGGATTTGCCCTTTGAACTTATGTGTGACGCGAATGATGTGGCCATAAGGGGGTGTGCTTGGGAAAAGGATTGACAAGAGACTTCATGTGATTAATTATATGTCAAAAACTTTGAATGAAGCACAACGCAACTATACAACAACGGAGAAGGAATTTCTAGCCGTAGTCTATGCTTTTGAGAAGTTTTGGAACTACCTCATTGGTTCCAAAACTATTGTTTACACCGACCATGCGGCTATTAAGTATCTGGCAGCCAAGAAGGAATCTAAACTACGCCTCCTCCGTTGGGTGTTGTCTTTACAACAATTTGATCTCGAAATTCGGGATAAGAAGGGGCGGAAAATGTTTTAGCGGATCACCTCTCCCGGTTGGAGAACATGCTAGATAATGATGATGGGGTCCCAATTTTTGATGAGTTGAAAGATGATGTGCTTTACTTGTTGACCGAAAAAGATCTTCCTTGGTTTGCGGATTTGGTGAACTATTTGGCTTGTAGGGAGTTTCCTCCCGATGCTTTAAGGAACCAAAAGAAGAAGTTGAAAAGGGAAGCAAGGCACTACATATGGGATGATCCGATCCTTTTCAAAAGAGGGGTAGATGGTTTACTCCGTAGATGTGTGCCAAATGATGAAGTAAAGAGTGTTTTGAAGATGTGCCACTTTGATCCTTGTGGAGGGCACATGGGTGCCAGCAAAACAGCCTTGAAAGTGCTACAAAGTAAGTTATTGTGGCCTTATATCTTCAAGGATTCATGGGGTTTTGTGAAAACGTGTGACTCTTGCCAAAGAAGCGGTAATATTTCAAAGAGAAATGAAATGCCTCAACAACCGATTCTTGAGCTTGAGGTGTTTGATGTGTGGGGCATTGATTTCATGGGACCTTTTCCCTCATCTAATGGGAACCAATATATACTTGTGGAAGTCGATTATGTTTCAAAGTGGATGGAAGCAATTGCCTCCCCAACAAATGACCACAAAGTTGTGATGAAATTGTTCAAAAAGGTCATATTTCCTAGATTTGGGGTCCCAAGAGCGGTTGTAAGTGACAATGGTTCTCATTTTTTCCATAATGTGCTTCAAAAGATTTTGAGAAGGAATGGGGTCCATCAATGCTTCGGTACGACTTATCACCCACAAGCAAGTGGGCAAGCGGAGGTTTCCAATCGCCAAATCAAGGTGATTCTTGAGAAAACAGTGGCTAGAAATAGGAAAGATTGGTCGGACAAGCTAGATGATGCCCTTTGGGCCTATAGAACCGCTTTTAAAACCCCCATCGGCACTACCCCCTACCGGCTTGTATATGGTAAGTCTTGTCACCTTCCGGTTGAACTTAAACACCATGCTCAATGGGCTATCAAAAAGAACAACTTTGATTTAGCGAGTGTGGGTGAACAAAGGTGTCTAGATTTGCATGAGTTAGAGGAACTAAGAATGGATTCATATGATTGTGCAAGCTTGTACAAAACCCGGTCAAAGGAGTGGCATGACCGACAAATTGAATAGAAGACCTTTAATGTTGGTGATAAGGTGTTGCTTTACAATTCAAGGATGAAATTATTTCCCGTTATGCTCAATGATTTGGATGGATTGAGGTCATTCAAGGTTAATGGCCATCGCCTCAAGCTCTACTATGAGGGTGCTCATGTTGGTTTAATTGAAGTGTTGCAATGTAATCACCACCTTTTGAGTGTGAAGTTTGCCAAGCTATTGACGTTAAAGAAGTGCTTCCGTGAGGCAACCCGAGTATACAAAAAAAAATGAAAAGAAAAAAAAAAGAGTGAGAATAAAAAAATGAATGAGTGAAAAAAAAAGAGAAGAGAGCAGGTTTAATCTGATTTTGCTACCATTTGGTTGAAGATATGTTCTTGTGGTTCTTGATGTAGGAAATTGGAGCAAAATAATCGAAGAAAACAGAAAAACTAGTAAGTTGTCATTAGAGAGGAGCGGGCGCTCCTACCACTACGCACACCCGCTCCACGCTCAGGCAAAGAATCAGTGCGCTTCAAGCCAGGCAGGAGCGGGTGCTCCTCATGAACAGCACGACCGCTCCTCCTGCTTCGTACAAATCAGAAGCTACAGGTCTAAGTAGGAGCAGGCGCTCCAACGAGCTTGCACACCCGCTCCAAACTACTTCAGCCAAAACCAGAATATTCAGGTCATGTAAGGAGCGGGCACTCCAACAAAACTGCATGCCCACTCCAATCTGGGTTCAAAATCAGTAAGCAAGTCAAGACTAGGAGCGGGCACTCTAGGATATCAGCACGCCCGCTCCACCAAAATGTCGTAGCTAAATTTAATTTTGGAGCGGGCACTCCGAGTAACCTGCATGCCCGCTCTAAACTAGGAAGAATTTCATAGTACTAATCAAGTGTAGGAGCGGGCGTTCCACAAAATTAGCACACCCGCTCCGACTAAAAGCCGTAGAAAAATTGAAATTCGGAGCGGGCGCTCCTTCTCTTCTGCACGCCCGCTCCTAACTGGGCAACTGAAGTTAAAATGTTTTTCGAAGGCTGGAGCGGGCGCTCTAACTAGCCTGCACGCCCGCTCCTTTTGGATCCGGGTAAAAAAAAACAGAGAGCTTCGTATTCCTTTTTACCCTTTTTCCCCCATTTTTCACCATTCACTCAATATTCATACTCTCTCTCCTCCTCCCATCCATTACTTTCTCTAAAAAAACTCCATTTTTCTCCAACTTCTCTCTTCAAAATCATCATCTTCTCATCAAATTTCTCACCAAAATTCACAAATTCTCGTTTTTCACTCAATTCTCTGTCTATTAACGCCAACTTCATCCAAATTCGAGCACAAAAATTTTGAACCCCTGAGGGCCACCATTGTTAAAGCAAGGAAAGCTTGGATTTTTTTAAGGAATTGAAGCAAAGGAAGCCTGAATTGAGCAAAAATTGGGAGTTTAAGAGTATTTTCATACTCTTTGGGTATAATTTCCTTCCCTACTTCACTTTCCCTCTTAAGCCCTTATGGTTTTTCTTCAAATTTCATTATTCTTGATTATGTTTTATGAATTGTGCAGTTTACTTCATGATTTGTTGAGAATTTGAAGATATTTGTGTTTCTTTTGCTTGAGTGAAATTTGGTTGAGCTTGTAGTAGATTAAATTTTTTGCTAGGTTTGGTGATTGAGAATTGTGATTTTTGTGGATAGAAATTATTGTGTGCTGGTTGTGAATTTTATGTTGGAAAATATATTTGGTATTGTTGAAACGGGTACTTGGTTTAAATCGGGGGTTTGAAGTTAAGGAGGTTGTTGTGTTATGATTTGTGGTGTTTGTGGTGTGGTATTTTTGAGTGAACCCTTCCTTACCCTTTTCCTTTCTCTAGTCAACATGGTTATGAGATTGTTTGGAGGTGGAGGGGGGAAGAAAAGAAAAACTCAGCATACCAGGGTCCGAATAAATAAAAATCAATCTTGTGGAGATCAAAGCCAAAACCAAAACACCGCCCCTCCAACCATTAGAATCTCAGAAAAATTCAAAAACTACCATGTCGAGCTTTCAAAGAGAAAAATCCTTCCAACTAGATTTTACGACCAAAAGGCTTGCCAATTGTTAGGGGTCGATGAAGGAATTCGGCGTGTGGCCGACAACTTCGGATGGTTAAATTTCCTTAACAAAAGGGAATTAACCTACGAATCGATCACATTAAATTCCTTTCATCTATTTTTATGCGCCGGATCAATGGTGAAGGAGAGCCTCTTGAGTGTGAGATTAAATTTAGGCTTTTCAAGAAAAGACCCTAATTTTAACTCGATATAATGAAATATTTGAGTGGCCTACCTTCCCGATAGTTTCCACCTCTCTAGCTACGAGGAGCAAAATTGGTGGAATACTATAGCGGGGTATCCAAACTTTACCACTCGGTCTAGCCATGCTAGCCATATCATCCACCTCGTACTCCGTATATTCATGAGAATTATGAGGTATGCTTGCTTTTCAAAGCAAGACCTAGGGAAGCTAACTAAAGAGGAGATTAAATGCCTCTTTATGGATTTCCGATTTAAGGGGGACCTAGAGGGTAATGTTAACATGGGATACTTGTTTATGAACAGGTGTTTGGAAATAAAGAGGAGTACGGAGTTGAGAGGGGAGATAAAGTATGGAGGGATGATCACGATTATTGCCAGGGCATTAGGATTCGCTGATTACCTTAACCAAATGACCCCGGTTAGTGGTTCCAATGTCCTTGACATTCAAGGGCTTGCTTCAATGCATATGCTTCTTGAATTCAATGGTCGTGTGACCAAATACTCTTGGTTGGTCAAGAGCAAGCACCGTTGCATGCTACCCAATGCGACGGTAATGAACACCGTGGGGAACTCTTGGAAAGTGCCAATTGAGCCACCCCCCGCGGGAGTCCCTGACCTTGACCAACCATCCCAACCCCGCCGCCATAGCATTTCTACCGTTCCTCGATTTATGGGTGGCTCCTCCTCTTCCTCTTCCTCTTTCGACCTAGAAACAGCTTTCAACCATCTAAACCTAACCAACCAAAGAATTTTGCAAGAAAATGAGTACCAAAGCTATGTTTCGGAGATGAGTTATCAAAACCAAGTTGAGAGGGGAGACTTTATCCCCTATGTCAACTACCCTAGCCGCCCGGTTCAAGAAGGGCCGGTTCTGGGTTGGAGTAACAACCAACCCACCTACCCTTATTGGCAAGGGCCTTGTAGCTCCATTTCATAGCTACGATCCTATCCTCCCTATGATTATAAACAACCCGGGGGTTATGATTCTAGGGGGACCCCTCTTATTACCACTTCCCCGAGACGTGTGGTAATATGGCTTTCGAGGAGATCTATAACCACCCCTTAAGGGGATACTTCGGGTTTCCACCCGGGTATGATGGTGGTTGGGGCACGAGTAGTGCACCGGATTTCGGCCACTACCGAAGTTTCCCCCACTATGATCTTCCTCCCTACGTGGATCAATCCTCTTTTTCCGGCGATGTAGACCCAAACTACAATTATTTGCCATCGCCGCAAAGAGAGGATGATGGGAGTAGCATGTAGACATTTGTATTTACCGTTCCCTTCTCTTCTTACCCATCATTTGTAACACCGAGGCCGGTGTCGAGTTCTAGCTTGGGGGGAGATGTTTCTCATTGTGTACATTAAGTGCGGGATTGGTAATCAAATGTCTAGCATGGGGGGAGGTCTTGAGGTCTTTATGTATAGGGTGGTTCTTGGTTTTGATAATGTATGTGCTTATATGTGATGTTATTTTGTGCATATATTGAGAAGTTTGAGTTTGTTTGTGGAATGTTTAGAATGTAAGGCTTGGTTTAGCCTTTGGGACTTGTGGTTGGTTTCATATTGTATTATGTTCTAGTTTGCGTGCCTACTTTAGGATGGTTGTTTTTATTTTCATGAGGATATGGCACGCCTAGGTTAGAACGATTGCATATTGATGTATTTGTCTCACTTCTCTATTATATATGTGCATTAGAGCGTCTTCCTTCTATGTTAGCTTTGGTCTATTTGTGGTTGGATATTTTGATGGTTGAATGCATGGTATGGTTGGCTTGCATTTGGTCTCTATTGATGATGATGATTGATGAGGTTGTTTCTTCCCCTAAAATCCAAATCCCTAATATCCTAATTCTTTATCTAGTTTTCTTATCCCCCATTCTCTCATTCAAAAAAAAAAAAAAAAAAAAATTGTTTTGCCTTAGATTGGTTTTTGATGATGATACTGGATTGTATGCGGTAGATACTTGCTGTCTTTTTGTAATAAAATCTCGAGCATGGTTTAGATGCCCTTGGTTGAACATAGAATTGGCTAGTTTAGGCTAGTATGAGAATAACCTTACCGAATGTACGAGACTTAAAGTCTAGGTTTGTGGTAAGATAGTGTCGCCTGCCTCAAAGGAATTTGAACCCCGAAAGGTAGTATTTGATCCCACATTTGTCCTAGAAAGTGAGGTTTTATGTTTTCAAGCCATCAACATTTTGAATGAGTGGCAAGGATCCTCCTTGATTTAGTACCTAGATCGAGAACTTGAGCTCCAACTCCTAAGATCGCAGCTTAAACTACTCTTGTTATTAATAAAGGTTGTTTCATAAGGTGTATACGCATAGTGCAAGTTAAGGCATCCGGATTTAGTTTTATTAAGTGTATTTTCCTTCTTCATTGTAAATATTAGTTGGTTATGTATATAAAATTTTTAAAAAAAAGGGGGAGTTGTGATAAATAGTCACCACCTTACCAAATAAACAAGCTTGGGGGTGCATTTTTGCTTAGAGTATGGTCATAGTTGTACTTTATGGTTTATATTACAGCTTGGAATCAAATACAAGCTCTTTTAGTTTTCTTCTACGCCTTAACTTGGTGTTGAGATCCTCATATTTTTGTGCATTGAGGGAAAGAGTAGTCGAAGCCATCGTCGAGGGAGTTGGTTCACAAGCATATGGAGAGGGTAGTTTTCATGGAGATGTCGAGTATTTAAAACCCGCTATATCTATGTTTTTCCAGCTCCTTCGAGGAGTCATGAGACACTACCATTAGGGGCGATTTAAACTTTGTGATGGGGACGCGATAAGATTTGTTAAATAGGCTTAAGTTGAGTTTTTTCGGGAAGGTTAGCTAGGCCTTGGCTAGTCATGACCGAGGTAGATCTTAGGCATATACCTCATGCTCGAGTTTTATTGCTTAAGGATTCTCTTATCTATGTATGTGCTTTTCTTTGAGCAAACTTATCTATGGGGTTGTTTTGTGCCTATGTAAATCACTTGAGGATAAGAAATTGGCTAGCTTGGGGGGACTTGATAAGTGGTTTATTTGATCACTTATTGTGGTGATTTTAACCCGGTTTTGTAATCTTTTCCCCTCTTTCTAATCCCTTTTGTATATAAATGTTGCATTTTGGCTTTGCCCCCCCCCCCTTGTGTGTTTGTGCACTTAATTTGCAGGTATAGGTGAAGTGAGGCAAAGCAAGGAAGTTCATGGATTGAGAATGGAGGCTGAATGTGATGGAGGGAGAGGCCGCTCCTAGTGGAGCTGGCGTGCACCTACCCAGGAACGGGCGCTCCTTCAAAGTTTCATAATTCTGCCATGCTTCTGAACCTGTGAGGAGCGGTCGTGCACTCATTGAAGAGCGGGCGCTCCTAGCTACTCAGCTCGAATCTGCCAACCTTCTGGAACAGGAGGAGCGGGCGCGCAACTACCTAGGAGCGGGCGCTCCTCCTTGATATCTTGAATCTGTCGTCTACTGAAGAACAGGGGAGCGAGCGTGCACCACCTCTGGAGCTGGCGCTCCTACTTTTGGAGCGGGCGCTCTTGACTTGGAATCCAAGTTACTTTGACGGATTTCCCTATGTAATTCGGGGAGTATAAATACTACCCCTTTAGTTCATTTTGATTTGGAAACTCTCAAATCTAATCATTGTAAAAGCAAACTTCAAAGTTCATTTTCAGATTTTCAGCATTTATTCAATATTTTGAAGCTTCAATAGTAACTTCTTTCCTTGTCTCTACTTATTTTCTGATTTTATTTTGTTATTGCAAGTCACTTGAATCTCTTAATCTTGATAAATTGTTGTTGCATGTTAGTTTTATCCATAGTGAATCACTTTTCCCCAATGTTAGAATTACTTATAATCCCAACTTGGAACTTTGCATGTTACTCACAATGAATTGTGAGTAGTCCTCTTGGCTAGAGGTTGGGTGAAACTCAACCTAATGGTTAATTAAGTAAACTTGGGGGAAGTATTGATGTTTGATTTGTGATTAAATTGATTGTATGAGATTGCTTGTTAATTCTTCATGATAGGAGTAGCTACCCTAGAATTTGGAGTTTGATGGCATGTTATGCTTAGTTTGACATGGAAATGTAGATTAATTATGTCATTACGTATTGCAATTTGATTATGTATCTCCTATTGCTAAACTAATGAGGGATATAACTTTAGGAGTGTGAGTTGTTTTCCTAATTGCATGAGGTTAGTCTTACATATAGTCCTTGCTATCTCTTGTCTCCATTTGCAATATGCTTGATTACCATGGTTGAGTGGATCCCATTCCCTAGTACTTTTAATTACTCGATTTAGAAAAATAGTTTGTTTGTCTACATAACGAATCCCCAATCAACAAAAGTCTTCGAACTAGCTTGCGTATTAAGATCTTTAGCGATTATATCCCGTTCTCCTATGGACTGAACTCTTACTTATCATTGTGCTTGGTTTGTGAGATGTTTGCTTATAAATGTGTTTGAATGAGTGTGGAACGTGCGACCATTCTAACGCCCATCATGGGTTCCATGAATGGGGATCAGAAGACGGCAAGGGAGTGTTATCTCTCATGCGTCAAGCCTACTGTGGCCGCAGCCGTCCAAGGCGAGGAGCCCATCGACCTTGATGACTTCAAGGAAGCCGCGCCTGCTCCAAAGCAACCGGCAAAAAGAGGAAGGCGGACCACCTGGTGGCCGTCAAAAAAGAAAAGCAATAGCAATCAATGATCGGGGAACGGTCAAATGATCTATGTCCCCAGCCGAATGGTGAAAATATTGACATCGTTCTAGATGACAACCGTCTGGAACGAACCGTGAAAGTGGGGACGGTTGCTTTTGCAAAGTTGGGCGCAGATTTGCACCAATTGCAGAAGGATTCAAAGACATTTTTGCCTTTAAAGTGGAAGAGATGTCAGGCGTCAACCGGATCTTGCTGTCCACAACTCGCCGTGGATCCAAAAAAGAAGCCGGTTAGGAAAAAAAAAATGAACCACGACGAGGAAAGATCTCAAGAGGCAGCCGACGAAGTCAAGAAGCTGCTAAATGTCGGGTTCATTCATGCTACTACCCGGATTGGGTAGCAAACGTTGTCCTTATTAAAAAGCCGAATGGCACCTGGCGGATGTGTGTTGATTACACAGATCTGAACAAGACATGTCCAAAGGATAACTATCCACTTCCAAAGATCGACAGTCTGGTCGACTCTATAGCCGGTCATGCCTTGATGAGCTTCATGGACGCCTATTCAGGCTTCCATCAGATACCCTTTGATCAAGAGAAGACCACATTCGTCACTGATCAAGGGTTATTCTATTATACGGTGATGCTGTTTGGGCTGAAGAATGCGCCTGCTACCTTCCAATGAATGATTAATACAGTCTTCATTAATCAAATTGGGAGGAATATAGAGGCATACATTGATGACATAATAGTCAAATCTAAGCTACAGACGGATCACCTTTCTGATCTCTAGAAACCTTCACCACCCTCACGCGGCATAAGGTCATGCTTAATCCCAAAAAGTGTGTCTTTGGTGTTGAGTCTGGGAAGTTTCTCAGATTTTTGATTGATCAAAGGGGGATAGAGGCCAATCCGGAAAAGTTACAGGCAATAATTGACATGAAGTCACCCCGCACTGTCAAGGAAGTCTAAAAACTTACCGATTTTCTGGCGACATTGGGAAGATTCCTCAGTCGGTCAGGCGACAAGTGTCTCTACTTCTTCTTGGCAATCAAAAAGAAGACTAGATTTGAATGGGGGGAATGCTGAGGCGGCATTTTAGAAATTGAAATAGCACCTCCACTCATTGCCACGGCTGGTCATCCCTATAGTAGGGGAGGTTCTCTATATGTATTTAGCCGTCTCAGATCATACCCTCAGTGCCGTTCTCCTAGCTGAGTGAGACGACATTCAGTTCCCAATCTATTTCATTAGCCATATTCTTTGAAACGCTAAGCTGCGGTACCCCTTGGTTGAAAATTTTGGCCTTACCTTGTTCATGGCAATCAAGAAGTTGAAACCATACTTCTTGGCACATCCGGTGGTGGTCTACACAGACCAACCTCTCAAGCGGCCAATGACCACCTTGGAGTCATCTGGCAGAATGCTCAAGTGGGCTATTGAAATGCAAAGTCTGGAACTCACCTTCGAACCAAGAAAGGCAGTGAAGGGTCAGGCGTTCGCCGACTTCATTGTAGAAATGACAAGGCCCGCTCAACCGGACAATGCTGATCAGGTCTGGAAGGTATATGTAAACGGGAGCTCTACTATGAACAGTTTTTGTGCAGGCGTAATTTGCAAATCTCCGGAAGGGGGCAAATATGAATATGCACTACGGTTCAAGTTCCAAGCCTCGAAATATGAATATGCACTACGGTTCAAGTTCCAAGCCTCTTGTGATGCGCCTAGGTCAGTCTTTTGTGAAGTCATGAAAAAAAGAAGCATTGAACACGATCCCACTGGAGTTCTTGACCGAAGCTCTACCTGAATGGATTCCATCCGGGCTTATTTGGCAGACGGCACTTTGTCGGACGCCCCTTCAAAAGCGGCTACATTGAAAAAGCGAGCCTCAAGTTTTGAGATCTATAAAGGAGAACTCTTGAGGAAGGGTTACCTCCAGCCGCTGCTGAAATGTGTTACCCCAGAAAGGGGGAAAGAAGTTATAAAGGATCTTCACTCGGACTTTTGTGCATCACATATAGGCGGCAGAACTCTAGCGAAACGGGCCAGGCGGCAAGGCTACTTTTGGCCCACTCTTGAGGCAGACGCCATGGAAATGGTGAAAAAGTGCGATAAGTGTCAAAAATTCGGCCGGCTCATACACCGTCCGGCTACTGATTTAACGGTTATCTACAGCCCGATTCCATTTGCAAAATGGGGCATATACGCCTGCTACAGGCGGACGGAGGTACATCCTGGTTGCTGTAGATTACTTCACCAAATGGGTTGAGGCAGAGGCGGTCAAGGGCATTAAGACAAAGGATGTCATCTCCTTCATTTGGAGGAATATCATCACCCGGTTTAGGGTACCTATGTCTATGGTCTTTGACAATGGCCCTCAGTTTGAAACGCCTACCCTCAAGTGCTGGTTGGGAGATCAAGGGATCTCACATTGTTTTGCATCAGTCGGTCGTCCCCAAGCAAACGGCCAAGTTGAAGCCTTCAACAAGCTCATCTCAGACGGAATTAAGAAGAAAATTGAAAGGGATGGTGGTCTATGGGCAGATGAGTTGCCTCATATCCTATGCGCCATCAGAAAAACTGAAAAAGGGGCAACCAGTGAAACCCCGTTTCTCATGACATACGGCATTGAAGCCGTCATGCCTATTAAACTTTATGAGCCAACACTTCGAATCATGCTCTATGATGAAGAGGAAAATTGGGAGGCCATGCGTCTAGCATTGGATTCACTCCCGGAGCACAGGGCAATGCCGCCTTGCGTCATGAGATATACCGTCCGAGAATGACGAGGGCCTACAACAAGAAAGTACACAAACGGCCCCTAAAAGTGAGGGACTTTGTGTTACGAAAGATGGAGGCAAACGTAGGGCTAATGAGCAAGGAAAGTTAACCCCAAATTAGGAGGGCCCCTACCGGATTTTTGAAGAAGTAAGAGGCGGCACATACCGCCTGGAAACTCCAGACGGCAGGCAGCTAGCCAGAACTTGGAATGTAGATAACTTGAAAAAGTACTACTTCTAAAGACTTGTAAATCTTTGTAAATAGAATATATTAATGAAAGAATGCTTTATTTTCATTGCCTTTTGTACAAAGTCCCATCTGTGCAATGCACAACCGGGCAACCGTCTGCTCTAAACTTAGTAGACGTAGGCTAAGTATCAAACTTAGCCATTCATAAGGCCAATGGCCAGATATATATTAAACCGCTTGCTCCAACATGAGCAGGCAACCGGCGACGCCCATCTGGGTGGTACATTTTTCTATAAATCATAACTCAAGCGGCTTTAACCGACTGTCTAGGTTAAAGATAACTCATGGCCGTTTGAATGGATCATTGAAACCAAGATACAACCGGTCGTTGCTTCAAAGCAACACAAACGGTAACTCAAAACTTGGTCGAATGTAACCGGTCTTTGCCCAAAAGCACTACAGCCGGTTACAAACCCAAATTAAGCAAGGTCAAAACCTTAGCAATTAATTCACAACTTGGGTATGATGCATACGCTAGGCCATTGGCCGCCTGCATCCCAGCAACCGGCAATGACGGATACCCAAAGGGTAACCCGCAGCCGGTTAAAAGAAAAATCTAGGTAGGCCCTAGCCGGCACCGTCTGCTAATCCAACTTAGAATAATTCTACTTCTTTAAATACGGTCAATGACGCCTATCTATCCGTCCGGATGCTTGTTTGGACGGCTGCTTGCTTAGAGTTGGGTATATTAAGCAAACAACCGTCCAGGGGCAGGCAGAGCCAATGCATCCGGCATACCGCACGTACCGAATCAAATTGCAAAAAGAAAAAGCTTTGTACGAGCAAAAATTGAAGCAAATAACATCAAAGGCAAAACCGACTCAGTCGGAAAAAGATATAGATAAGAAATGATTGTCAGCCGGACCTATGCCAAGGGAAAGGAGATACATCTAAAGTACACGGCTCACAGGCCGGAAGTAGAAAAAAGAAACAAATCAAGTTACTGCTGCTGCTGACGCTAAGATGGCTGGCCCTGGCCGAAAGGAGGAGCGTCTTGAATTTGCTGGGCTTGAGCTTCGTTCCCTCACCCGACACTTGATCTTCCGTCTGCTCCTCCTCTTCCTCCTCTGCAATGCCGGCCCATTCTTCAAAGGGAGCCGGCTTCTCTATTCCGAGAACCTGGGCGTCGAACACCTCAGTGGCGTATCTGTACCGCATGTCAAAGAAACCCAGTCAGTGTCCGGATAGATCATAGACCAGGCCATCTTCATGCGCTCTTCACAGTCACGCTCATTCTCGGTGATCAGCCAGTCTTGCTCAGCCGCCAGCTTTTCTATATGGTCCGCCTGGGTCTGGGCCAACTCATTCTTCAAGAGGTTAACCTCTGACCGCAGCTCAGTGTTCTCCTTGTCAGCCTCCCCCAATGCTTTGACATCAGCTTGGAGGTTTTTGACTTGAAGTTCAAAGTCGGCTGCCTTCTTATTGGCTGTGTCAGCAGCAGTCGTGAGCTCCTTGATTAGCTCCTCCTGTTTCATCTCCCGGCTTTTAGTTTGGATTTCATACATAAGGGTGTTATATATATTGGGTAACATCAATAAGGTCGGCTGCCCTTCTATTGGCATCCCTTACCTCTTCTTGCTTCTTCCGCAAGGGGACCTTCATGCCGTCCACCCTCAACATCACCTACAAAGTCAGCCGGAAAGGGGTTAGTATTTCAATTACGCTACAACCGGCAAAAGAATAAAGTGGCACAAAAGCACCCTAACCGGTCATTACCTCAGCGAGCAGTGAGTTGATACGGTCTATGTTGACCTGGTGCACACTCGGCATCGCCTCCTTCTCGGAACTGGTGAGGGTCCTCAACATCCTCTTGGCTTAATTTTGGAGGTCTGGCCAAGGAGAAGAGGCATTTGCATCAATAGATTTATTGGTTAAATACTGAGCATAGGCGGCACCTACATTATGTCGGCTTCCTGAAGAATCCCCTGATTGGGTAGCTTGGGACTTGACTCGCATAGGCCCAAGCGGCTAGGGGGGATCAAAGGTGAGAGTCGTACCTTGATTTTCAGGCTGAGGGGTCATCCCACCCCTAGCCGCATTGGAGCCGGATGCTACAACAAGCACCCGGCTTGAGGGAATTTCGGGCTCCCTCGTTTCAACCTCAGCCGGCCCTGTGCTTAGGCCAAGGTCTTTTAGGCTTTTGCCTGCTGAGGTAGGCCTCTCAGGCACAGGCGGCCTTCCGGTTGAGGCAGGGGCAGCCGGAACCCTTCTTGATTTGGAAGCCGGCGGGGAAGGCTCCTCTCCCGGTCTCTTCAACGTCTGTCTTAAAGAACGAGGAACATTCTTGCTCCCCGTATGAAAAAGAAAACCAAACAGCTGGTTAATATCAAAATAGGCTTCAAATCATACAGACGGTAAAAGAGCTCAGCCGGCGCTTACCCCATCATCTTTGGCCGCCAGTTGGGCCCTCTTTCTCTCCAACTGATCCTTCCGAATCTCTACAGCAGATTTAGCCGATGGGTCTTTTCAGGAGGCACCATCTCTAATCCTTTCTCTGCAAATGTGCTGCCATAACTACCTAACTAGCATAAAATTCCCTAATTAGATTTCGATGTAAAAGCCATATCACACATCAACAGTACCAACAAATTAAACCCTAGATTAATCGTATTCATACACAATATTATTCAAAATTCAGCAATTAAACCCTATTCAAATTTCAGCAATTAAACCCCATTAACAACAATTATTTGCATTTTAATAAATAAATTTAACAAAAAATGTGAACTTTATGCATAATCTCACCTCAATTAACTATAAATTACAACAATTATACCAGATTTAACGCAAAATATTAGTACCTTCGCGTTGTTCGTGCTTCACCAAAATATCAACAATGGCTTCGCCTTCGTTATGAATATAGAAATTGTGACAGAGAGATTGTGATGAATTCGACAATCGAAATTGTGAGAGACAGACACTGCAATTTTCAAATTACGGGGCATGCAAATTTCTGAGGATTATTGCAAAGAAACAGAGAGACTAAGAGAGTGAAAATTAATGGGAGGATATTGCAGGTGGTTGGGTAATTAATGCCACCTCAGCATCAGTTGGAGGGAAAATGAAGTCAACGGCTGAAAGTCCAAAACTGCAATAAGTCAAGCCGGTAACAGGTAAATGGTTCTTTTTATTGAAGATCCATGCTAAAGGTGGTAATATGGATAAAATGAAGGTGGTAATATTTATAGCAGACTGGCAAAAGGTGGTAATATTCTTGGCAATTTTTCCTTTTTTTTTCTCCTTATACAATTACGTTTAATGCAATCTCATTATTTTTTTTTTTCGATATACTACCTCCATACCCGTCGAAACTACCACCGCCGCGAGAACTCCGGCCTGATGCTGCCGCCATTTGTTGGAGGAAAAATGAGTGGGGCAGGGGCATCGCAAGCCAACCTAGACCAGGAAGGAGGAATGAAATCTTAATGTGATTTCTTCCCTAAATTGATAGTGAAAAATCAATTAACAATGAACTATATTGTGGAATTGATATTCGGTGATTGATTAAAAAAAAAATAACCGAAATTCCACAATACAAATCTTAATTTAATTGCATTTCAATAGCTCAAACTTATAATTTCATCATTTGATAAACATCTTACCGCAGAATTTGCGTCAATGGAGGAGAGAAGGCTCAGAGTACAGCTTCAATGGTGGAGAAATAGAGAGTGGGAGGAGAGAGATAGAGATTTTTTTTTTATCAAAAGCAGAAAACTCAAATGAAAGAGGAAGAGGAAGAGCGTGAAAGAGGGGAAATGAATGGAAGGGAGGAAATTAGGGAGAAAGTATAATTTGGTGACTCAACAAAGGAAATGAAATGCACCCAAATGCAAGAAATCCAAACTCTCCAAATTTTGTCAACCTTATGAACAGGGAACTTCATTGACTACACACTCATATCACTATTACTTTCATATTTGACAACTTTCCTCTTTTATATGGGTTATTATAGATAGATATAGTGCAGTTTATCGATTACGGTTAACTTACAAAATGTATGGTCACTAAAATCAGTAATGTTGTCATTTGAACTATATCTTTTAGCTACCCTTATACTATATAGTGCAGTTTATCAATTATTTTCAGGCAATAAAATATATGGTCACTAAAATCAGTAATGTTGTCATTTGAATTATAACTTTCGGTCATTTATTGAAATTAAAAGGTACACATTCACAGTTATTTCATAATATGTCCACGTTTTCAATTTTTCACCATATACCCTTGAGTTTTCACAAATATGCACCAAATATCCTACCAAATGTACACCAGGCACTTGATTTAGGTTCTCACTTTTAGGATGTATAATTAATTGTATGATTATCTAATGATCTTGGGGTATTTATATATGAATAACCTCCTTAAAATAATCCTAATAGGAATAGGATAGTTATTTAGGAAATAACTTATTCCTCAAGCTCCGTAATTAACTGAACCATATATTGTAATAATACACTTGGCCGAATGACACTCAAGGTTATAACTTTCAATGATTTATTGAAATTGAAAGGTACTATTATTTGGATTGACATTACAATATTGTTCAATTTTAAAATTATTATCCACCTACAAAGTATATAGTGTCATTTAAAACAAACAACGTTGTCATTCGTACTATAATTTTCGGTCATTCAATCAACAACGAAAGGTAAACCAAAGTTGTTTATGCTACAAAATATAATTATAAAGAAGATGATTTAATTTATGAGCATCGTTCAAGGGTATAGTTCAAACGAAATTATTAAACAATTTTGGAATAATGAGTAGCTTCACATAACGAAGAGTAATATAATTATGCTTCTAAAGAATATGATTTATATCAACAAATGGAATACTCTAACCTACACGAATTAAATACAACAAAATTTATCAAAATTCTTAATTATATTGTCAATTATGCTACAAAATGTTTGAACTACATCTTACATTCATTTATTGAATTGGATGATAGTCTTATTTTATCTCTACCCTTCAGTATTGTCAATTTTTTATTTTATTTTCACTATATAATACATATATATTATCATTTAAAGCAAACTAAACGGTCATTTAAATTATAACTACTTTGTATAACTTTAATCCATTCGTTGAACTTAAAATGTACTCTTATTTTACCGAACCTTTAAATATTGTCAATGTCTTGAATTATTGTCTACTTAAAATTTATATATATATACTATACTAAAGTAATCACAAAAAATATCCCTAGATTACACGTGTCAGCGCCTCATAAAAAATTTCCCGTCCAAAAACTTTTTTTTTTTTTTTTGTAATTTTATTAAAAAAAAAAGAAAAAAAAACTTGAAGTTAGTTTTACAAGGTAGAAAATAAGTTAACAATTCTTATCTTAAAAATTTAAGATTCCATATTCAATTTTGACTTAATAAATAACGAAAGGTGTGTTAATTTTGATTAAATCCAATTGTATTGTTGATCGACTAATTAAATCATCATACATCTTTCAAAAAAAAATCATCAAACAAAATTAATTTTCTATTTTATGCATAAAGATATAATTCAACCATGTATTAAATGAGAAATCCGAGCATGACTCGGGCATTAACTAGTGTTTTTAATGTCACTTAAACCACACTATGTTATATTTTAACTATAGAGTTCAATTATTCATTTATGTTGAAATGTACTCTTATAAGAATCACTCTTACAATGTTGTCAATGTTTTATACTGTATTATTTATCACCTTAATATGTTTGTCATTTAAACCAAGTTACACTGTCATTTGAAGAGCAATTTTCGGAATATTTTACTACGTAGTATAAGAACGAGCAAACTCTCTATAATCTTACTATCCTGCAGGTCTACATCTTTCAAAGAAAACCTACAACCATATGAATGTCTCAAATCACCCTCTGTTAGGGGAAATATAAGCTGCCATATAGACGTGAGAATGCATGAGACAAAAAATTAGGGTAATTTGAACACAATGCATTTAGTTTGCAGTTTTCTTTTGCAATTATAAATGCCTTTGTGCGTAAAATAAAGCAGTCCATGAACAATACATGAGCTCACTTAAGTAAAATTGTATAATAATAACTGGATTATTCCAAGAATAGTGAAATTACTCTACTGCATATAAGAATGTTCCACAGCAGAAAAATAACCATGGAACTAAGAGAAATTACGATTGAAGCATCAGCACATAATTGTGCAGTTCAGTCAATTGTGAAAGTCTTATAAGTAAAAACAACAGAGCATTACACTTTATCTTAAAGAGATCGAGTAACAATTAAGCAATATAGAAAAGCTGCAGTGTGTTCTCATTTAAGTAGAAGCTGGTTCCTCAGAAGCAGCATTTTCTCCATCTACAACAACAAAAAATGGAACATGAAAGTTCAGCTCAGTACAGAACCCATGTACAAACAACATAGCAATATAGCATCACTAAGAAGAACAAGGTTTTTAATGTAGCACTTACCTTCACCATCTGTTGGAGCACAAGGAGATTTACGGTACCGTGTTTGTTGTTGTGGGCTGCATAGACGGAGACAATATGAGATATCACCATCATCCAAATTACTAATCACTTGTTAATTTGAATAACACAGCTATAGTGACAATCATTTTGAGGAGGGAATACAACGAACAAAGAAAGCAAGCAGAATTTCAAGGTCACTAAGCAACAACATATACAAAAGGCATCTATCATGAGATTAAGAACTCAGCTGAGTTATAGCTGATTTCTCAAAGTAACTAGACTACAGCCAAAATAGTAGCACCCCCGTCAAGAAGTAATTAGGTTTTAAGCACATAAGATCCTTAAAGAACAGACTTCAGCCTATAGTTTAATACTATCAAACAGACCGTGGTCAATAGTTCCCCAAATTAGTTTGCTGCTAAACAAATTTCGATGATCCAAATGCTACAAGAACCATCTCAAATTCAGGCAAAACACAATGCAAGGCTTTCAATTAGCTGGTAGATGTTTGGTTCAAAAGAACCAAGTATAACAAATTTTAACTTGATAAAATATGAAGATAACTAACATTTCATACGTTATAAAGCACACAGCGAACAAGCAACAAAAAAAAACAAAAAGGATATCAATGTCAGATCAACATTATTTGATAACATTGTTAGTCTAGTATCTAGTGTACATGATTAAAATTTCAAAACCAAAATCTGGCTCAAGTTTCTTATGGTACCACATATGGATTGGCTCAATGTTCTTACGGTGCTGCAAAGGATAAGTAACAGCTAACATCAACAAAGAAACGGCACAAATCATTCAAATTGATACTGCAAGAATTTCACATAATTGAATTAGGGTTTTCACAAGGTGAAGTTTGACAAATACCTGCAGCTTAGGCCGAAGTGCCTCAAGAGGCCCTTTAGGCTTTTTTATGCCTTGCTGTGACACCAAAAAAGATGCATTAACTAGGCTTTGGAAGTCTGAACATAAGATCTTTGTATGAAACTAAAAAGCTAGTTAATGGGACATATTAAAGTGCAAGAAGGTACCTTCCCTACAGCCAAAACGCCAATTGTCGTGGCAACCCCTTAAGATAAAACAAGCCCCCTAAACGCATTTCCCTAACAACAAGCTTCTTCGTGTTGTCAAAGGTACCTAAAATCCTACCCAATGTCTCCACGGAGCATTTGACAAGTTGACATTCATTGCCTGAAAAATGGAGATAAAACAAGATTAACTACAACACTTCAATATCCTAAAAGCTCACAAATTCTATAACACATATCATTTTCAAAATGTTGTAGTTTTGATTTAAACATTGCTGTGATTTCAATGATATACCTTTTTCTTCCTTTTGGAAGAAGTAACAACAGTCCCTCTGACTCCTTCACCTTTCGACATTGATCCAAGATGATTCAGAGGTTGATTCCGACGATGAATCCTTTAACTCATATATTTTCTCAACCACTTTTTTTCCTTTTGCCACCCTCTACTCTCATACCTCCTTTCCCTTTACCACCACTTTAACCTTTCCCTTTTTCACCACTTACACCTTTACCTTTACCATTAACTTTACCACTACCCTTTATGGCCTTCCCATTACCTGAATATCAAAGAATGAGTAACTTCAATACACATTATAAACTTCTTCAACACATCTTATTTAATTTCAACTATTGCCTCATAAAATGAATACAACTTCACAAAGTCAAACAAGCTATTGCATTCCTTCATCAAACAACCCAATACAACTTCACAAACTCCCTTCATCAAGACACAGCTATAAATTCAATTATTCATATTCAACTTCACAAAATCACATGTTCAGAGACAACTCTACATGCATGAATATCATTTACCAACTTCAAAAACTCAGATAAATAAACCATTTGGGTATCTCTACATGCATTCAATTAATAATATTCCATACACAGACTGAGAATAATAACAAACCTCCTAAATGCATTCAACTATTTCTACTAAACAGATCAACATCAATATCCACACTTCAAAGTGAACAACATCATTCAACTCTGAGCGCTTCATCTTAAATAACAGCAATTTCCAATTCAATAACGAATAGATATTTTCACCAATTACCCATTTCGCAATTCAACAGACCAAACCCTAATTTCACGATTACTTCATTATTCAATAATTCATTACCAATTTAATTAATGATTCAATAACAACTAAAACCTTAATTTGACAATTCATTATTTACTTATTAAATCAAAATAAAATTTAATTCTTCATTGTCGCAAATTCCCACTTAAAACCCTAAATTACTACAACTTTAAATTTACGCTAACCTCTTCCCTTCATTGGAGCTGCGAAGCCTTTCTCCCTACAATTCAGCTTTTGTCGTCGACGAAAATGGTGAAGAAGATATATAGCACCTGCAATGGAGGATTGATTACCTCTACACAAGCGGGAAAACGAAAAGCTGGGAGAAAATGAAACGGAGGAATAGAATTCAAACGGGTACTTTACGCTTTTCTACGTGTACTAGATGGAAGCTTATGCGATGCACGGTTTTTTCCTCTAAGATTTTTAATTATTTGATTTATTATATTTAATAATTTCAGACAAAATTACAAAAGTTTAATATTTGTTTTTTACTATAATTTATAATGAATTTATTAAATATATTTTAAATATGATATTTTTTCCGTTATATAAAATTTTTAATGTAATGATAAATTTTTAATAATTATATCCTAAATCATTATTCATTGTTTTACCATATCTTTTATTTCGATAGAATCACCAACCTCGTCCACAACCAACCTACTACATCAATGGATAAATTAAACCATGAAATGTTAGGCAAACTGAAATTGATATAAATTAAATCTTTACATTTATATAAAATAAATCAATATATTTACCAATAAATGAAAAATTGTTGCGATATAAAATCAAATCTATGCATTGGAATTTTCTCATTATCTCCAAAAATAACCAAAGCCATCTATATAATAGTATACAAGTAATACAACATCTAATCGTATGCTATTACATAAACAAATAATCGTTAAGTATCCTAAATAAATACAATGTAACTAATAATTACAAATATAAATTTAAACATAAGATTTTAAAAATTACCCGGACATTGATGACCTAAAACTAACACAAAATTACTAACTCAAAATTCGCTTGATGGAGTTTTGTAATGAAATTTTATTTGTGTCGTATGATGTGTTAGATCTGCATGTAAAAAAAACATTTAGTAAATAAAACATAAGCATATAATCGTTGAGTATCCCAAATTAATACAATGTAAGTAATAATTAGAAATGCTAATTTAAACATAGGATTTTAAAAATTAAGTTAAAAACTACCCGGCCATTGATGACCAAAAATTAACACAAAATTACTAACACAAAATTCGCTTGATGGGGTTTTTTATTGATACAAAATTTTATTTGTGTCGTATGATGTGTCAATTTATAATGGTAGGTATCACAAATTTTAATTTAATTATAATTAACGAACAATTTGATACGAAATTTTGTTTGTGTTGATGATGTGTCAATTTATAATGGTAGGTATCAAAAATTTTAATTTAATTATAATTAACGAACAATTTGTATTTCTTATCATAAATACTATCAAAATTTATCTTATAATGATAGGTATCAAACTTTATTATAAGCGTTTATCATTTAAATATTTTTTAGTATATTTTTTTGGATTTCTTATACTCGTAGTATTGAATTAATAATTTTATCTTTTCCTATATTTTTACTTTATTTTTTTTCATTAAAATAATTTATTTCGTGGATTATAATCTACGTGGCATTAAAATTGTAGATATATCAAATCTAATTCGTTACTTTTATCTAGGTGGCGACATAATTTTTTAATTCAAAAATAAAATACAAATCTTTCTTCTTATTGGTCGAAATAAGTATATTTCTTACGTGGCGCTCCGAATGCTTTCCAAAAATGCCTACTTTATTTATATATAGATTTAGATACGTATAAATTTTTTGCATACAATCACTTAAGTGTAAAATACCTAAAATGCCCCTGTGATATGCCCAGCACCGTGCAGGGCTGAGACTTAGGGTGCGTTTCATTCACCTGATTTTATCTGAACTTATCTTAACTTATCTGAACTTATCTGATCTTATCAGAACTTACCTTAACTTATTAGCCCTTATTAGAACTTATTTTAGTTATAAATTAAACTTGGGTAGCCCTGATTAACCCTATCACAACTTATCTGAACTTATCTTATTTGAACTTATTTAAACTTATTAACCCTTATCAAAAATTATTAACCCTGAAATAAGTGGAAATAAGGTGAACAGAACAGGACCTTACTCGGTGGGGAACTTTTAAAAAAAACAAGTATTGATAGTGTACAACTAGCACATAAGCTCAAGTTAATAATGATTTATCAATCCGAATTTTTCCATGATTCTAATGCTAGATTTGTTGGTGATGATGATGATGATATCAACAATGAAGGTGAATTCGAGGATATCGTAAACAAAAATGAAGGTAAATCGTTTAATCGATTATCTTTTCATTTGTTAATTTTTATTTTTTATTGTTAAATTTAGGTATTATTGATAATTTAAATTTTATTATCGATTTATAAATATATATTTATTTTTATAGCAATATGTTTAAGGTTGAAGATGAAGTTATTTTATTATTTAGTTATGTTCTTTTATTTAACTTATTATATTTATTACTGTTGAAATCAATGTTGATATTATATGAAAAACGCATGTACATTTGTTAAATATATATGTACTTTGTTTTACTATTTATGTACTTTGCTGAAATCAAGTTGTTGAAATCAATGTTGATATTACGCATATACATTTGCTAAATATATATGTACTTTGTTGTACTCTTCATATACTTTGCTAAAATCAATGTGCTGAAATCAATGTGTATAAATTAAAGAACATTATTGACATATCCAAGAACGTTATTGATATATTAAAGAACATGCTTTTGTTAAAAAAAATAAAAAAAATAAAAAAAAAAAAAAACACAATATTTTGATCTTAACAAATACATATATTTATCTACTATTTCAGGTTTTTACTGAGGTAAGTGAATCAGAATTGTTTGACTGAAAAGTTAAGTCTGAGAAGAGGCTTAAGAGCTGTATAATAGTTATGTCTTTAAACACGGTTTTGGTATACGTAAGGATAAGTTGAATCGTAGAGAAGACAAAGTTACAATTCGACCAACGCTTTTTTGTATGTTCTTTTGCTGGCTTTAAACAAGAGAAGAAACCTGGTGAAGAACCAAAAGTTTACCAAACGAGGAATTTTCGCACAGGTTGCAAGGCTCATATTCAATTTGATGTTGATAAGAATTCTGGTTTGTTTATCGTGGTCAATCACATTATGGATCATAATCACAGTAGGGTTCTTGTTTCAAAGAGATATTTGATTAGGTCTCATATGAAGGTAAAAGAACATTCTATCTTTGTTCTTTTTCAATGCAAATAACTTCATATGTTCTTTGCTAATAACATTATGTTCTCTTTTGTAAGTAATATGTTCTTTTTGATACAGGTCAGTAAGGAACAAATTGACATGCTTAGCAGTTTGGCTGAGAGTAGTATACATGTTGCTGATGCAGTGCGCGTTTGAAAACATCAAGTTGGTGGTGAGGCAAATCTTAGTTTTCTTTGTAGGGATGCATATGGTGCTTTATTTGCCCATAAGAAAATGAAGTTTGATGGATGTGATGCAAAGCGACTGCTTAGCTACTTTAAGGAGAGGAAATGCAATGAATATGACTTCTATTATGATTTTGATGTTGATGAGAAAGGTCATTGACAGTCTTTCTTCTTTCGTGATAATAGAATGAAGGTAGATTATGATACCTTTGGAGACTGTTGGTTCACGATACGACATATCATACAAACAAATATGGTATGATATGTGGTCCTTTTGTTGGCCTGAACCATCATAATAATAATGTTATGTTTGGTATTGGCTTTTTTACCAATGAAAAATGGGAGTCATTTGTGTGGTTGTTCACCACTTTTCTGAAATCTATGGGGGGCAAACAACCAATGACAATAATGACTGAGCAAGCTCAAGCAATGGCCAAAGCAATAAGCATTGTTTTTCTAAATTCCCGACATCGTTTAAGTACTTGGCATATTAGGGATAATGCAAAGAAAAATATCAAAGGACTAAAGGCCAAGAAAGGTTTTAACGATTTGTTTGATATTGTTTTGAAATACACAAATACTATTCAGGAATTTGAGCATTATTGGTCAAGGTAATATTATGTGTTTTTTATATTTAACTATGTTCTTTTTTTTTATACCTCAACATGTTCTTTTTTATAACAACAATATTCTTTTTATAAAACAATAAAGTTCTTTGTGTTATTTTAAAACAACATTATTTGGCATGACAAGAATGTTTAATATGTTCTTTTTTATAACAATGATCTTTTTTTAGATAATACATGATGTTCTTAATACGTTATACTTATATTTGGCTTTTTTCTTAATTTATTAATATATGTTCTTTTATTTAACAATAACGTTCTTTGTGTAATCTTTAATGTTCTTTTGCAGCATATTGAATAAGTAAAAATGTACAGATAACAAATGGCTTCAAAATCTGTATAATATAAGAGAGATGTGGTGTCCTGCATATTCCAAAGATTATTTCAGTGGTGATGTTATGTCATCTCAGAGAAGTGAAACCACTAACAAGTCAGTTTCTCATAGACTTCATGCTACTCATGGTCTTTGTGATTTCTACACTACTTTTATCGAGGTTGTTGATGAGTGGAGGAGCAAAGAAGGTAGTAATGATTATGATAGTTTAACTGGTAACCGACATCTAGTATGGGCAGATATTGGGATTTTGGAGCATGCAAGGAGGATTTATACAATCCCAAATTTTTTTACATTTTGAAGATAATTTTGTGAGTGGTGTTCCTTGCACAACTAAGGTCATAGGAATGCAACCTCCTCTTTATGAATATCACGTGGGGCATCCCAAAAAAGATCTTCTTATGCATACAGTTGCGTTTAATGAATCAACCGTCACAATTAACTGTACTTGTAAGTATTTTGGTGAGGTCGGTTTACTATGCAAGCACTCACTTCGTGTCCTACACTTGAACAATGTTACTCATATACCTAAGAGGTACATTTGTAAGAGATGGACAAAAGGTACTATGTGCACAAGGGTTGATGATAATGTTGTTGCTGAAAAGGGTGTCACACCTTCTAGTGTATGGAGATTGCATTTTATTTGAACTTTTATTGGACTTGTCGATCGGGCGCAATATGACTTAGGTGCTCGAACAGTCAATGAGGAAGCAATTGATGAGTGTTCTGATAGGATCAATCTTTTACTGATAAAAGATAAAGATGAACCTTAAGAATCCTTGATAACTGATCAACTTGATGTTTCTCCAGATAAAGGTGAAGGCAACCTTTTAGAACCACAAAATTGTGAAGAAGAAGTTCTTGATAAAGAGAATGTTGTGGAAGCAGAACCTACAATTGATATTGAAGTCAAAGATCCTATCCAAAAGAGGAAAAAGGGACAAAAAAAAACACTAGATTGAAGAGCACCTAAGAAAAGATTTGCAACAAGCTCAAGGGTCAAAAGATTAAGTCATGGAAAAAGAAAAGTACGAAAGGGGTTTCAAAAATGAGACAAAAGGCTCAGACTATGATTAAGGTAATTTATACCTTATGTTCTTTATAATATTTGACATGTTTTTTTGTTGAGATTAAATATTCTTTTTGTTAAGTTACATTGTTCTTTTTACTAATACAATGCTTTTTCTTTTTTGCAAGGATTTTTTGGCTGTCTCTGAAGAAAATATTTTGGCACATTCAACAGAGTTTGGAGGTTCTTTGGAGGATTTTGAGCCTGACGAGTATTATGGAGTAAATGTTATACGCTCATCAAATTAAGAATTCATTGATATTTGTTTATTGATCGAGATTTGTATTTTTATGCTACGCATTTTTTTTTTACAGAACATTCTATTTCAGTTGAATTTTTGTTGCAAGACATATTGTTTAGAAATTACTATATTAGATTTAATTCTATGAAATTTTAATTCAAGCTATAATAATTCAAATTACTACTAGTTTTGATAGAATTTCTATTATATAATAAGTTAACTACTGTTATTATTTACGTTTTAATTACTATATTATTTAAAATAACATGACATATTTAACAAAATATTTAAATTAAAAAAAACCTTTAACTTAACCAAAAGAGCATCACATAAATAAAAAAGAACATTGCATATATTTAAAAGAACGTTTAACTTATTTTAGAGATAATAGTTAAATACAAAGCATCATTTCTTTAAATTCAAAATGCAATTTCAGATTAACTTTTGCAACAACCCAATTTCAAGTACAAAAAAATTAGAATTGACCCCCCAAAAAAACCACTTTCACTTGTTCAAATGTAAGCAACATAATAGTCACTAATTTTTGCTTATTGCATTGTAATATTTTCTAGCCTTGACGCTAACATCTGCCTTATATTTGTTGAGATCGTCTACAATAACCTCATATGTGTACCGCATCCTAAGACTCTTCAATGCATCAAACTATTAAACAAAAAAAAGAATATTATTAGTGAATGTAATTAGAATAATATTGCATGATACATTAGTATATATCTTACATTATCAGCTCTAAGGCCACAATTCCATCTTCGTTTTCCAAAGTACGTCTCCATGTGGTGCATTGTGTATATGCCGCAATCAACATTGTTGTTTAAAGTTCTCCATGGCATTTCAAGCAATTTGACAGTATATGTTGGCATTTTCTCCCCTATCTTGATTTCGTACTTCTTCAAGTACATTGAAAAGGCATCCCTCTATTATTAACAATTAAAGAACATAACAATTATTTAAAAAAAAAAATTACATAAAATGATAAAGAACATGAAGTTTATATTATCATTTAAAAACATACTATTTTCTCTGGATAGTCATGATACTTTTCCTCGAACGGAACACCCTCTACAAGTGGTCTGTTATCCAGTATTTCAACACACTTTGACTTTGTGTTTATAACCATGACATAAAAGTGGTCATGTGCATACATAGGGAAAAAGAAATGTAACAATTTAAAAAGAAAAAACAATATGTAATTAACATTAAAGAACACTGACTATATTAGAAAGAACATGCCATATGAAAATAAAGATCATTGTGCAACAGATATATATACATTATGTATGAAAAAAAAGATCATTTTTAATAAATATACGACTTACTAATTGATATCCTTGAACAGATTCCATTTTGCTATCAATTAACCAAATTTCGATACTTTCAATGAATTTATTGAGCCTAATACCAGTTGTAGCTACTTGATTATCATCAACGTATGATTCATTCAAGCATAACAAGTTGTATCATACAAATAAAAAAAAAAAAAAAACAAAAATCAAAATCAAATTAATAATATGTTCAAAGACATAATGCCATAACAGGAGGTTATTATAAAATGAACTACACTTACAAAGGCTTCGTTCGGGAAGAACACCCTCTTTTTGTCATCAATTGCATTCCTTGCATTGAGGATGAGACTCCAAGCATCAATGATGTCGTTGTAGATGTAGACATTGTCACCAAGTGTTATGACCAATTTTCTTGTCAAAAATGAATGTCCATCATCATATAAAAGCTCACTGCATAAAAGGAAACAAAATAAAAAAATCATAAAAGTATAAACATTAGAACATATAATCTAACATATTAACTTGAATAAACGTAAAAAAAAAAACAAAAAAAAGCAATTAATTATCGTACTCTTCATCAAGTTCACTTGAATAAACATATTCTAGGAAAGCCTTTTTAAACTCTTCTGTTCCATCTATCAAATGAGAGTACTTAACTAGGAAAGGAGACTTGAAAACCTGTCCCACCTTCCTAATTCTCTTTGTAGTTATACACTAGGCGAAAAACCCCAATCCCCACCGGTTCAAACCACACATTCCCCACCGCTTTTGAACCGTTCTTGTTTTGGGGGGTGCTAAATCCTCAAAGATTTCCCACCGGTTTAAAACCGCTGGCAAAAACAACTTTTCCCACCGGTTTTGGAGTGAACCGGTGGCAAAAACTTCTGATTTATGTTATTGATGGAGCACTTTTCCCACCGGTTTTCAAGTGAACCGGTGGCAAAACTTCTGAACAGAGCACTTTCCCCACCGGTTTTCATGTGAACCGGTGGCAAAACTTCATCATTCCCACCGGTTTTCACAGTAAACCGGTGCCAAAAGTCAGCGTGCCAGTTTTAAAAATATTTTTGGCACCGGTTCATTGAAAAAACCGGTGGGAAAAACCTGTTTTTTTTAAAAAAAAAAATTATAATTAAAAATAATTAAAAACCTGCACATCCTGTATTAATTCTGCCATTAAAATATATTATAATAACAGTAATAATAATAATAATTATTACCCGTATTATTATTATTATTATTAAAATACTAATAATATAATAATTTTTACATTGGAATAATAACAACAATACATGAATATTAATTAATAACCGTAAATGCGATACAATGAAATGTCATATAGCTTTTACAACTCATTAATTAAAAGGTGTTATATTTACAAACTATACTAAAAATTAATGTATAAGTTAACAAGTTCAAATTAAATTATATGTGATGAAAGACGCTAACATGTCTCGAACTTCATTCAGCTCTTTGCTCGTCAATGGACCTCCTTTCTGTACCATGAAAAACTTGGTTAAACAAAAATGATGTTAGCTAGAATTAATTACTTAGGTTATGTATGTAAAAATACATTTACAATTTAAGTTAGGCAAAAATTTAATCCATAGGCCTATATGACTACTACTTCACCTATTTTCTACATTTATTGCCAAATCAACTCATTCTTCCTCATAACATGGCAATATTACCTAGTTAGAGGCAGCTAAAGCTTGAAATCACATTAAAAAAAACAAGTCAAGTGTTTTAAGACGCATTTTCAACCTAAATGGCCCGAATAAGGCCTATATCACTACTTGTATGTCTATTTTCTATATTTTTAATCAAATTAGCTCATTCTTCCTCTTAACATGTCATTATTACCTAGTTAGAGGCAGCTAAGGCTTGAAATCACATTAAAAGAGCATTTGAATGGTTTTTGGACGCAATTTCATTCAAAATGGCCGAAATAAGACCTATATCACTACTTGTATGCCTATTTTTCTATATTTTTAATCAAATTAGCTCATTCTTCCTCTTAACATGTCACTATTACCTAGTTAGAGGCAGCTAAGGCTTGAAATCACATTAAAAGAGCATTTGAATGGTTTTTGGACGCAATTTCATTCAAAATGGCCGAAATAAGGCCTATATCACTACTTATATGCCTATTTTCTATTTTTTTAATCAAATTAGCTCATTCTTCCTCTTAACATGTCATTATTACCTAGTTAGAGGCAATTAAGGCTTGAAATCACATTAAAAGAGCATTTGAATGGTTTTTGGACGCAATTTCATTCAAAATGGCCGAAATAAGGCCTATATCACTACTTATATGCCTATTTTCTATATTTTTAATCAAATTAGCTCATTCTTCCTCTTAACATGTCATTATTACCTAGTTAGAGGCAGCTAAGGCTTGAAATCACATTAAAAGAGCATTTGAATGGTTTTTGGACGCAATTTCATTCAAAATGGCCGAAATAAGGCTATATCACTACTTGTATCCCTATTTTCTATATTTTTAATCAAATTATCTCATTCTTCCTCTTAACATAGTACAACACACCACAAAATCAAATTAACTAAGTCAATGGCATACCTCATCAAGCTGATGTAAGTCTGTACAATGACTCATTATGTCCAACATGAATCTCATCACGTATAGTCCGCAATCAACTTTGTTATCTTGTTGTGCGCACTAGCATAGGAACACAGTAAATGAATCAAACATGCATAACAAATTAGCAACATCTTACGCATCGTTTATTATAAAAATCACAAAATCATGTAGCATTATCATCGGTGATTTCCATCCCTAATCTACTGCAATTATAAACCTCATTAAGCATGTTTATGAAGTCATAATTGGTGCTTAACTTGGTATGTTCATTTTTCACATAAACTTGATTTTTCACATTGTAGCAAATAAATTGCTCTTAGTGTGAAAGTTTATGGTGAATTTGCATTTTTGAAGCCCCTTTTGTATTACAAAATCCAATCCTTAATTGTTTATTTGGTTGGAATTTTGAGTACTAAATTCCATGTTGAACTAATGTTGGATTTAATCATTTTGTGTTTATTAAAGTCCTTTAAAGTTCAAAGCTTGTGATTGTATTTTGATTAATCTTCATATTGGAAGATGTAGTCTCTTCAATTTTACACAAGTTTTTAGTTGGAAAATTTTTCATTGGATGAAAGGGATTACTTTTCCAACCCTCTTAATTTTGTCAAATCTAATTATTATTTTACATTTGATTAAATTAATTATGAGAGAAGCCCTTTATTTTAGTAGCATCAAAATAAACCTAAATTGATTAAAGAATGGTTCTTGAAAGTTTAGGCTTGTGCACTACTTAAATTAATTAAGTTAGACTTATTTAATTTTTTCCATTTTGCTCTAAGTTGATTCTAATATAAATTTAGAATTAATTTTGAAGTCACACAAAATCGGAATTATAATCCCGAAATATGAGCACGCAAATCGAGGCAAAAACACCCCGACACCACCAAGGCTAGCCGGGCTGCTGTCGTAGCCCACATGTGGCTGCCTTGGTGCGCTTGGTGGTGGTGCCCCTTCTGTGCGTGAATGCTGTGTGAAGAGCATCATGGTGCGCATGGGCTGCGAGGGTGCATGGCAAGGCAGCTAGGAGCATCGCATTGCTGCTGGGCAGCAGGGCAGCGAGCTCGCTAGCCAGCCCAGCCAGCCCTGCCAGCACGCATGCTGGCGCAGCATGCTATGCTTGCTGCATGCTTGTGCTGGCAAGGGGCAGCACTGCCTGGCTAGGCGTGCTGCTTGCGCCCCTTGGCAGCCCCTTGCGTAGGCATGGTTCCTAGATTGCCTAGGCTCATGGCTAGGATGCTAGGCACCCGGTTTTGAGTGTGCTTAATTTTGATGCATGGGTTATCGTAATTTTGCAAAAAATTTCGCCGTTTCAAAATTTTAATTATTTTAACGAGGCCAAGCCTCGAATTTTCCGGCTCTTGCAAAATTTTACTTTGACAAAATTTGGGTTTACCGGCTTAATTAATTGGATTAATTAAGTTGGATGCGGAATTTAGTGGGAGCTTCGTTAAATTGCATGAACAAATTGCGCTTTAAATCACTTAAAATGTTAAACAACTTTGACTAGTTTTAATTAGCCACGTTAATCGGATTAACCACCTAATTAGTTGCTAGTTCGCGCGCGTGTTATGCATTATTACTTGTTTTTCGTTGTAAAATGCATGGGCCATTCACATATAGTGAATGGATGAATGGAAGTTATATGTTTCACAGGTTTCGTGAAAATGGCAACTAGTGGGACCCGACTAGGATAGAAAATACGGACTGCGATCCGTTATATATTTTTGTAAATCTAAATACGGTCTGCGTACCGTGGAGTATTTTTGTACCTTAATATTTAGATTAATCCTAGTCGTAGTAGCTAGTTATTTTATTTTATTTTGGCGGAAATGTCTCAAGACGATGTTTTCTATGAAGACGGGCCAAAATGAAGACCTTTGAAGATTTGAAGATTTCAAGGGGTCATGCTAGTTGCCAAATGCATCTTATTTCATGTTCTCAATATATATAATTGTTCTTATATATTTGCAAATGATAATGTTAGATGCATGATAAGGATTTCCAATGTTGCGATGATTAAATGAGTTCACTTAAATCAACCAACATAGAAAGCCTAGGTCCCTAAAATATTGAGCTAAAATTTGCCATTCCAAGAACAACACTTACCGAACTAATGCACGTATGTGATGGGCTATGCCAAAGCGAGGCGTCACTACTTCCCTAGGAACGTAAGGTATACTAGGTATACGAGTTGTCTTGGTTAAGCTCAACGATATCAGTAAGGAGTCCTTAGATGTCGTGGCAATGGAGATTAAATGTCAAGAAAGCATTAGATGCGACATTTTATCGAACCGAGAGTAGCTTAGAGCTATTAGCGATTAGATTGCTTACCCTAAAATATTAAGTGTTAAGACAAGCCAAAGCATGCTTAATCACTTTTTGATTTTTGGGATCTCGGAATCATTTTATTCTCGCCTAAAAGGGACAAATGTTAATGCGTGGATAAAATGCTCAATAAGATTGAAAATTGCATGAACGCTTTAGATTTCAAACTTATTGGATTATGAATGGTTTCTCATTTCAAATTCTTTCAATTGTAGAAACATGTCTGCAAGTAATTCAAACAACCAGTTTTCATTACGCTCAATTCTCGACAAGGAGAAGTTGAGTGGGCCAAATTTTCTCGACTGGCAAAGAAATTTGTGAATTGTTCTTATGCAAGAGCAAAGGGAATACGTCCTTGATGAGGAAATGCTCGTCTCTCCCAATGAGGAGGTCACTCAGGCTGCCCTTAACCGATGGCAAAGTGCCAATCGGGATGTCAAATGCATCATGTTGGCCACAATGTCTCCGGAACTTCAAAAGACTTTCTTTGAAAAGGAGACGGCTTTTGAGATCATTTCTGAACTTCAGAATATGTTTCAAGAGCAGGCCCGAATTGAGAGGTTCGAAACCCACAGGCAGATCCTTGAGAGCAAGCTCAAGAAAGGAGAGCCTGTCAGCCCGCACGTTCTTAAAATGATTGGATTATTTGAGAACATGGAAAGGCTTGATGCTGGGTATTCAACCGAGATGGCTATTGACATCATTCTCCACTCGCTGCATAAAGGCTATGACCAGTTCAAGATGAACTATAATATGCACAGCATGGAGAAAACTCTCACCGAGCTTCATGGTATGTTGAAGCAGGCCGAGCAAACCCTCAAGGATGAGGGAAAGCATGACATGCTCATGGTGAGAAAGGGGAAGCCGTTTAAGCGACCGGGCAAGAAGAGAAGCTTTAAAGGGAAAAAGAAGAAGAACTTCCCGCCTAAGTCAAATGCTGCTAGGAGTGGCAAGGACAAAAAGGCAGCCTCTTCTAAATCCGATTCCGAATGTTTCTATTGTAAGAAAAAGGGACATTGGAAGCGGGATTGCCTCAAGTTCAAGGAAGATAAGAAGAACGACACCATTGCTTCTTCATCAGGTATTTTTGTTATTGACTTAAACTTCGCTAGCAAAACATCATGGGTATTAGATACCGGATTTGGCTCACACCGTTGTTCCAATGCTCAGGGACTAAGGATAAATAGGAGGCTAGAGAAGGGAGAGGTCGAGCTACGGGTCGGCAATGGAGCAAGGATGTCTGCCGTATCCGTCGGGACTCTCAGTTTGTCTTTGCCCTCTGGGCTTGTTTTAGAACTTGACAATTGTCATCATGTTCCGAGAGTTACCAAAAACATTATTTCAATTTCGGCGTTGGACGCCAAAGGTTTTGAATTTCGAATTAAGAACAATAGTTGTTCATTTTATTTCGATAATGTTTTATATGGTAAAGCATATTTAGAAAATGGTCTTTATGTGCTCTCTCTAGACAAACAGGTTTATAACATTAATGATACCGCCAAAAGGGCTAAGACCATCGAGTCGAATCAAACCTACTTGAGGCATTGTTGTCTTGGCCACATTAACGTCAAACGCATCAAGAAACTTCTTCAAGAAGGTGCTCTTGACTCATTCGACTTGGAGTCGTTTGAAAATTGCGAAGGATGTTTATTAGGCAAGATGATAAAGCAGCCATTCTCAAAGCTGGGAGAAAGGGCAAGCGACTTATTAGGTCTAATACATACGGATGTATGTGGACCAATGAGTACGCCCGCAAGGCAAGGTTATCGATATTTCATTACCTTCACCGACGACTATAGTAGATATGGATATGTCTACCTTATGTCACACAAATCTGAATCTTTTGACAAATTCAAAGAATTTCAGAGTGAAGTTGAAAATCAGCTTGGCAAGAAAATAAAAGCACTTCGATCGGATCGAGGTGGCGAATATTTGAGCCATGATAAATTCGATGATCACTTGAAAGAAAATGGTATTCTTTCAGAGCTGACACCTCCCGGAACTCCACAATGGAACGGAGGATCCGAACGTAGGAATCGAACCTTGTTAGACATGGTTCAATCAATGATGGGTCTAAGTGAACTTCCTATCTCTTTCTGGGGACACGCACTTTTAACTGCGACACTAACTCTGAACCGTGCTCCATCAAAAGTTGTGGAAAAGACTCCATATGAATTATGGACGAAGAAACCTCCTAGGTTGTCTTTTCTTAAGATTTGGGGTTGCGAAGCATATGTCAAGAGATTAATTTCTGACAAACTTCACCCAAAATCAGATAAATGTTTCTTTGTGGGCTACCCAAAAGAAACTAAAGGGTATTACTTCTACAATAAATCCGAGAACAAAGTGTTTGTTGCTCGTGATGGTGTCTTTTTGGAGAAGGAACACCTTTCCAAAATGACAAGTGCGAGGAAAATCGAACTCGACGAAGTTCGAGAGGTCGAGCAACAAAGTCAACCTGACAAAACTGACAATCAAAGTGCTTTGGAAGCAACTAGTGAGATTAGTCAGAGTCAAACCGACAATGTAAATGCTCAACCTATTACCCTATGTAGGTCGCAACGACCAAGATCTCAACCAGACAGATACCTTGGTATTGTCTTAACCGAGGATCAAGACATCCTAGTCACGGATGGTGATGAGCCAGCGACATACAAGCAAGCTATGACGAGCCCCGACTCTGCTAAATGGCAAGAAGCCATGCAATCCGAGATGGACTCCATGTCTGAAAATCAAGTCTAGGACTTGGTCGATTTCCCCGAAGGTTACACACCTATCGGTTATTAATGGATTTTCAAATTGAAAATAGACAAAGATGGAAATGTATCTGTATACAAAGCTAGACTGGTAGCAAAAGGTTACAGGCAAATTCACGGAGTTGATTTTGATGAAACCTTTTCTCCAGTTGCAATTGAAACCTATTACGATTATGAAATATGGCAAATGGATGTCAAAACCGCCTTCCTTAATGGGATTTTGGAAGAAACTGTGTACATGACACAGCCGGAAGGTTTTATTGATCCAAGCAATGCTTGAAAGGTATGCAAGCTTAAGAAGTCCATTTATGGACAAAGCAAGCGAGCAGAAGTTGGAATCTGCGATTCGATGAAGCTATCAGCAAGTTTGGCTTCGTCAAGAATCCAGATGAGTCTTGTGTTTACAAGAAGGTCAGTGGGAGTGACATCGCATTCCTAATCCTATATGTCGATGACATATTACTCATTGGAAACAACACTAAACTATTAGAGTCTGTAAAGGGCTGGTTGGGAAAGTGTTTTTCAATGAAGGACTTGGGAGAGGCACAGTACATATTAGGGATCAAGATCTATAGAGATAGATCTAAGAAGATGATTAGATTGAGCCAAAGTACTTATATTGATAAGGTACTGGCACGATTCAACATGGAAGAGGCCAAAAGAGGGCACCTACCCATGTCCCACGGCATAACTCTTAGCAAGAAACAGTGTCCTCAGACACCTGATGAGCGAGAGAGAATGAGTCAGATTCCATATGCTTCGCTTATTGGATTGATCATGTATGCCATGATATGTACTAGGCCGGATGTATCGTATGCCTTGAGTGCTACGAGCCGATACCAATCAGACCCAGGAGAGGCGCATTGGATTGCGACCAAGAATATCCTGATGTACCTGAAAAGGAACAAGGATAAATTCCTGGTTTATGGTGGCTGTAATGAGTTGGTTGTTGAAGGTTACACTGACGCAAGCTTCCAGACCGACAGAGACGACTCCAAGTCGCAGTCGGGGTACATTTTCTACCTTAATGGAGGAGCGTTTAGTGGGAAGAGTGCTAAGCAGAGCACCACTGCAGATTCTACAACTGAAGCCGAATACTTGGCAGCTTCGGAAGCGGCCAAGGAGGCAGTTTGGATTCGTAAGTTCATTGGTGAACTTGGTGTTGTACCCTCAATTAAGGGTCCAATAGATCTCTACTGTGATAACAATGGAGCTATTGCTCAGGCTAGAGAGCCAAGGGAACATCAGAAGGTCAAACATGTCAAGCGGCGATTTCACATGATAAGGGAATGGAAATCTGATGGTGAAATCAGAATTTGTAAGATTGGCACGGACGACAATGTAGCCGATCCTCTGACTAAACCTTTGCCTCAAGTGAAGCACAAAAAGCACATTGAGGCAATGGGAATCAAGCACATTGGAAATTGGCTTTGATTTCCCTGTATAGATGTTTTAATTAAATCTGGATGTCTTAATGTAAAACACTATGGTGAACCATTCATTTTGGAGCAATTAAATTTTATGCAAATTTATGATTATGGTGAACCATTCATTTTCGATTTATGGGAATATTCAAAATAGGGTATTAAGACCATGTCTTGGATAAAGAAACACCTGTTAAGTGAACATTGAATATTTTAGTCGAAAATAATCCCTAATCGAGGTCTTTTAAACTATGGACGATTAATGACCGCTTGAGATTAGTGTGTAGTATGGTTTATAGCACCGCTTCTTGTGCTACAAGGACATGATAGTCGTAAATCATTTGCACGGGTACCAGTTTAGAACTGTACCGGATAGACCTATGAGAATACTTTAATAGATATCGAATCGTCATAAGTATATTTCTCATTATAGCTATCGGAACCTTTTTCCTTGACCATGAGTATTGCAAGTTCTCTTGTTTGAGTACTAGCCGTTTTGATGTTGTCAAACGTCTGCCGTAACTGGGGATTAAAACGGCAACACTCAGGCGACTAGGTCCTCTTAGTAAGAGAAGCTTACAAGTACAAGACTGGGAATGTCCCCTTATTAACAGTAGGGAACATGTCTTTGTTGTTTACAAGGCCTCTCGAAGAACGAGACTGTGAAAATGCATGGCCGTGCTCAGATGGATTTTAGAAATCATCTGTTTATTGACAGTCAAACTCGGGAATCGAGAAACACTTCTGGACGTAATAAGGATGATGAAGGATCTTACCTTATAGTTCATGAACAGGCATTAAGAGACATAGGAAAAGGGATATACACAAATTGCACACTTATCCGGAAGGACAAGTGGGAGATTGAAAGGAATGGTGTCCTTCCAACAAGTGTATTATTCCGATAGAGGGTTCAGAATTATCAGAGAGCTGATTCTTCAGTAAGGTCAAGTGATTGGAATGCCTAGGTGGAGGCCGCTTCCGATCAGTGACAGTGATGTCACAGCTTAATCTTGACTGAACCCTTCGGGTCGAACCCAATCGAACAACCGATCCGAGACGACAAATCAATCCAGGGGATTTAATAAGTCGTCAGAGTTTTACGAACAAAGACGTCGGATATCGAGCCTAGGGCGTCGAGACCGAACGTCGCAAGTCAAAACGAATTTAGAATTCAACGAGACGTCAAATCAATCAATATCAGTTCAAGTTAGACCGTAGCCTCGCACTTGGCCTAGCCATGCGAGGGCTAGGATAACTCAAGCCAATGCATCATCGCAAGCCTAGCACGCAATGCAAGGTTGGCCCTTGCTAGCGTGCTAAGCGCTGATGCCCATGTTGCCTAGAAGCCATCGCAAGGCTAGGCCTTGCTGGCTTGCTAGGCGCTGGCGCACAACCAGCCCAACAACCATTGCAAGGCCAGGCCTTGCTGGCTAACAGGGCGCTGGCGCTCAGCAAGGCTCAGCAGCCATCGCAAGCCTCGCAGCAATGCGGGCTTGCTGGGCATGCTCGTGCCCAGCATCGCAGCCATGCACCATCGCTGGCCAGGCTAACGTTCGTGTGCATGTGCGTGCTGAGAATCGCAGCCATGCACCATCGCTGGCCATGCTAGTGTGCGTGCTAGCATTGCAGCACCATCGCAGCTCGATGGGTGCGTGCCTGTGCATGCTAGTATCGCTGGGTGCTTGCGGTTGCTAGGCACCAAGCGCTAGCACAACTTGCGTGTGCGAGTGCTAGGCACCAAGCACCACGCAGGCTGTGCGTGTGCTATGCCTAGCATCACTGCGCCCAGCCTGCGAGTATGTGCGTGCTAGCATTGCAGCACCATCGCAGCTCGATGGGTGTGTGCCTGTGCATGCTAGTATCGCTGGGTGCTTGCGGTTGCTAGGCACCAAGCGCTAGCACAACTTGCGTGTGCGAGTGCTAGGCACCAAGCACCACGCAGGTTGTGCGTGTGCTATGCCTAGCATCGCTGCGCCCAGCGTGCGAGTATAGGGGCAGCAGCGCCAGGCATGCGTGGCTCGCTAGCATCACACATGCCTTGGCAAAGGGATGCGATGGGCTTGGTGGCTGGCCAGGCTGCCCAGCCTTGGTGCTAGGCGCCCGCTGGCAGCCTTGGCAGCCAAGGCAGGCTGCCAGCCAGCCACATATCCATGGGGACCGTATGCTTGTTGGCTTAAGGGGAGGAATTGCAAATAGTCCCCCCCCCCTCTTTGGTTGGTTAGTTAGAAGGGAAAATGAGTTGGTCCCCCCCTTGGGGTGGTCCTCATTTTCCCTCTTCTTCCTCATGCCACTTGTTGCTTTGTGATTTATTTGCACAAAATGATATTCTCCCTCATTGATCATGAATGGGGAATTCAAGGTTCAATTCCCTATAAATACCAAGATTTTGGCATTTGGGAAGAACACTTGAGTTGAGCAAAAAGGGCATCTCCTTGGATAAGTGAGAAAACCCTAAGTTCGTAAAACTCTAGTTTTCTTGGTCGGGTCTCGACTAACCTTCGAGACATGGACCGATTGGGTCGGGTTCGTGGGTACGACCGTCGGAGACCTTGCATTTGCGGGGTTCAAGTAAGAGCTCGGTTTACGAGCGAAGCACGCGTCAAGGGTAAGAATGTCTTTTCTTTTTCTCTTTAATTAGTTGTTTAATTAGTGATTGCATGCTTAGTTGCCTAAATTAGTGGGCGGGTCTTGGGCGGGTTTCTCTTCCGCATAGAGTCGGACTCTACGAAACCCAACACATTAAACCATTATTGAAATGCATCCCTATTATGTATAAAAAGAACATAATTTAATGACAAAAAGAGCATTTGATAAAAATTTAAGAACATTGATTTAAATTCAAAAGAACATATACATTAAGAGTGAAAATATTACCAAAAAATCGTATCGAAAATAATGCTATATCAAAATGAACATTGTTTTGAACTAAGATGAACATAAGATTTTATTAAGATGAACATAACATGTAAAATTAAGTACATTATATCAAAAAATACATATAAATTGTACCTGTACATTTGATGAGACTTTTTTCTCTTGTTTTTGTTGCTCTCCACCATTTTGATGTTCTTTTTGTTGCTGCTTTCCTTGTGGTTGTTGCAGTTCTCCTGATTCTTGTTGATGTTGTGCTTGATCTTGCCCACGTTTTTCGTTTACATTATTTTCCTGCCACTACACGAAAAGAGCAAATTGGCAACGGTTCAAACCCCCCCAATGGCAACGGTTTTGAACTGTTGCGTATTTGAGGGTTGCCAAAAACCAAAGCAATTGGCAACGGTTCAAAACCGTTGCCAACTCAGCTCAATTGGCAACGGTTAACCGTTGCCAATTACATTGCCCACCATTTTTTTTTTTTTTTTAATATTGGCAACGGTTAACCGTTGCCATTTAGCTGTTTTTGTTTTTTTTTTTTTTTTCACATTGGCGCCATTTTTTTTTTAATATATTGGCAACGGTTAACCGTTGCCATTGATCTGTTTTTTTTTTTCCTACAATATTATTAATATTGTAATATTAATATTAATAATGTGAATTTATATTGTTATAATATTAATATTAATATTAATATTAATATTAATAATTATTATTATTATAATACTAATATTAATAATAATTATTATTAATATTATAATAGTAATTATAATAATAATTATTATGACAATAGTAACAATAATTAGTATTATTAATAACAACTTAAACATAAATAATAATAACAATCGCAAGAGATGATATATATATGAAAAATGTTTCATGTTACCTATGTACAAACAATTTTAATTAGTTATAATAACGTATAGTATGTACATAATTAAATTAGTAATATAATTAAAATAGCTAGTAAACGATATTTACAAATTAAATGTGATGTAGGTCGCCAACATCTCTCGAATTATATGGAGCTCCTCGCTCATGTATGGCTGTCCCGTTTGCCCCTTGCAAAACTTAGAATACACAAAACGTGAGTTTGTAGAAGTGAATTAATAATAATTGGGGTTAGTTAGTAGGAATGACCCGAACAAAACTTGGAAAAATACATAAAACGTAAGTGAACTCATACTTAGCTTACTCATAATAATAACATGACATTATTACTTAGTTATATGTGACTAAGGAATGAAATTACACCACTAATAGCAATATGAGGGTTTAGGTCGCATTTTCGATCAAAATAGCCCAAGGAAGGCCATTTTGGCTTCTATGATGCCTATCTACCATAATTCTTGTCTACTGAACTCATAACTAGTTAAACCATGTCATTATCACTTAGTTATAGGTGTCTAATGCTTGAGATTACAAGCAAATAGCAAGTAAGAGGGTTTAAGACGTAATTTCAACCAAAATGGCTCAAGTAAGGCCATTTTGGCTTCTATGATGCCTATTTTCTATATTTCTTGTCTGCAGAACTCATAACTAGTTAAAACATGTCATTATCACTTAGTTATAGGTGTCTAATGCTTGAGATTACAAGAAAATAGCAAGTAAGAGGTTTTGGGACGCAGTTTCAACCAAAATGGCTCAAGTAAGGCCATTTTGGCTTCTATGGTGCCTATTTTCTATATTTCTTGTCTATTGAACTCATAACTAGTTAGAAAATGTCATTATCACTTATTTATAGGTGCCTAATGCTTGAGATTACAAGAAAATAGCAAGTAAGAGGTTTTGGGACGCAATTTCAACCACAATGGCTCAAGTAAGGCCATTTTGGCTTCTATGATGCCTATTTTCTATATTTCTTGTCTACAGAACTCATAAATAGTTAAAAAATGTCATTATCACTTAGTTATAGGTGTCTAATCCTTGATATTGCAAGAAAATAGCAAGTAAGAGGTTTTGGGACGCAATTTCAACCAAAATGGCTCAAGTAAGGCCATTTTAGCTTCTATGATGCCTATTTTCTATATTTCTTGTCTATTGAACTCATAAAAAGTTAAAACATGTCATTATCACTTATTTATAGTTGCCTAATTCTTGAGATTACAAGAAAAGAGCAAGTAAGAGGTTTTGGGACGCAATTTCAACCAAAATGGCTCAAGTAAGGCCATTTTGGCTTCTATGATGCCTATTTTCTATATTTCTTGTCTACAGAACTCATAACTGGTTAAAACATGTCATTATCACTTAGTTATAGGTGTCTAATGCTTGATATTACAAGAAAATAGCAAGTAAGAGGTTTTGGGACGCAATTTCAACCAAAATGGCTCAAGTAAGGCCATTTTGGCTTCTATGATGCCTAATTTCTATATTTCTTGTCTATTGAACTCATAACTGGTTAAAACATGTCATTATCACTTTGTTATAGGTGCCTAATGCTTGAGATTACAAAAAAAGAGCAGGTAAGAGGTTTTGGGACGCAATTTCAACCAAAATGGCTCAAGTAAGGCCATTTTGGCTTCTATGATGCCTATTTTCTATATTTCTTGTCTATTAAACTCATAAATAGTTAAAACATGTCATTATCACTTATTTATAGGTTCCTAATGCTTTAGATTACAAGAAAATAGCAAGTAAGAGGTTTTAAGACGCAATTTCAACCAAAATGGCTCAAGTAAGGCCATTTTGGCTTCTATGATGCCTATTTTCTATATTTCTTGTCTACAGAACTCATAACTAGTTAAAATATGTCATTATCACTTAGTTATAGGTGTCTAATGCTTGATATTACAAGAAAATAACAAGTAAGAGGTTTTGGGACGCAATTTCAACCAAAATGGCTCACGTAAGGCCATTTTGGCTTCTATGATGCCTATTTTCTATATTTCTTGTCTACAGAACTCATAACTAGTTAAAACATGTCATTATCACTTAGGTATAGGTGTCTAATTCTTGAGATTACAAGAAAATAGCAAGTAAGAGGTTTTAGGACGCAATTTCAACCAAAATGGCTCAAGTGAGGCCATTTTGGCTTCTATGATGCCTATTTTCTATATTTCTTGTCTATTGAACTCATAACTGGTTAAAATATGTCATTATCACTTTGTTATAGGTGCCTAATGCTTGAGATTACAAGAAAAGAGCAGGTAAGAGGTTTTGGGACGCAATTTCAACCAAAAAAGGGCTCAAGTAAGGCCATTTTGGCTTCTATGATGCCTATTTTCTATATTTTTTGTCTATTAAACTCATAAATAGTTAAAACATGTCATTATCACTTATTTATAGGTGCCTAATGCTTGAGATTACAAGAAAATAGCAAGTAAGAGGTTTTAAGACGCAATTTCAACCAAAATGGCTCAAGTAAGGCCATTTTAGCTTCTATGATGCCTATTTTCTATATTTCTTGTCTGCAGAACTCATAACTAGTTAAAACATGTCATTATCACTTAGTTATAGGTGTCTAATTCTTGAGATTACAAGAAAAGAGTAGGTAAGAGGTTTTGGGACGCAATTTCAATTAAAATGGCTCAAGTAAGGCCATTTTGGCTTCTATGATGCCTATTTTCTATATTTCTTGTCTATTAAACTCATAAATAGTTAAAACATGTCATTATCACTTATTTATAGGTGCCTAATGCTTGAGATTACAAGAAAATAGCAAGTAAGAGGTTTTGGGACGCAATTTCAACCAAAATGGCTCAAGTAAGGCCATTTTGGCTTCTATGATGTCTATTTTCTATATTTCTTGTCTATTGAACTCATAAGTAGTTATAACATGTCATTATCACTTATTTATATGTGCCTAATGCTTGAAATTACAAGAAAATAGCAAGTAAGAGGTTTTGGGACGCGATTTCAACCTAAATGGCTCAAGTAAGACCATTTTGGCTTCTATGATGCCTATTTTCTATATTTCTTGTCTATTGAACTCATAACTGGTTAAAACATGTCATTATCATTTAGTTATAGGTGCCTAATGCTTGAGATTACAAGAAAAGAGCAGGTAAAAGGTTTTGGGACGCAATTTCAACCAAAATGGCTCAAGTAAGGTCATTTTGGCTTCTATGATGCCTATTTTCTATATTTCTATCTATTAAACTCATAAATAGTTAAAACATGTCATTATAACTTATTTATAGGTGCCTAATGCTTGAGATTACAAGAAAATAGCAAGTAAGAGGTTTTGGGACGCAATTTCAACCAAAATGGCTCAAGTAAGGTCATTTTGGCTTCTATGATGCCTATTTTCTATATTTATTGTCTAATAAACTCATAACTAGTTAAAACGTGTAATTATAAATTAGTTATAGGTGCCTAATGCTTGAGATTACAAGAAAATAGCAAGTAAAAGGTTTTGGGACGCAATTTCAACCAAAATGGCTCAAGTAAGGCTATTTTGGCTTCTATGATGTCGATTTTTTATATTTCTTGTGTATTGAACTCATAACTAGTTAAAACATGTCATTATCACTTAGTTATAGGTTCTTAATGCTTGAGATTACAAGAAAATAGCAAGTAAGAGGTTTTGGGACGCAATTTCAACCAAAATGGCTCAAGTAAGGCCATTTTGGCTTCTATGATGCCTATTTTCTATAATTCTTGTGTACCGAACTCATAACTAGTTAAAACATGTCATTATCACTTAGTTATTAGTGTCTAATGCTTGAGATTACAAGAAAATAGCAAGTAATAGGTTTTAGGACGCAATTTCAACCAAAATGGCTCAAGTAAGGCCATTTTGGCTTCTATGATGCCTATTTTCTATATTTCATGTCTATTGAACTCATAACTAGTTAAAACATGTCATTATCACTTATTTATAGATGCCTAATGCTTTAGATTACAAGAAAAGAGCAAGTAAGAGGTTTTGGGACGCAATTTCAACCAAAATGGCTCAAGTAAGGCCATTTTAGCTTCTATGATGCCTATTTTCTATATTTCTTGTCTATTGAACTCATAACTAGTTAAAACATGTCAATATCACTTAGTTATAGGTGTCTAATTCTTGAGATTAAAAGAAAAGAGCAGGTAAGAGGTTTTGGGACGCAATTTCAACCAAAATGGCTCAAGTAAGGCCATTTTGGCTTCTATGATGTCTATTTTCTATATTTCTTGTCTATTGAACTCATAACTAGTTAAAACATGTCATTATAACTTAGTTATAGGTGCCTAATGCTTGAAATTACAAGAAAATAGCAAGTAAGAGGTTTTGGGACGCAATTTATACCAAAATGGTTCAAGTAAGGCCATTTTGGCTTCTATGATGCCTAATTTCTATATTTCTTGTCTATTGAACTCATAACTGGTTAAAACATGTCATTATCACTTTGTTATAGGTGCCTAATGCTTGAGATTACAAAAAAAGAGCAGGTAAGAGGTTTTGGGACGCAATTTCAACCAAAATGGCTCAAGTAAGGCCATTTTGGCTTCTATGATGCCTATTTTCTATATTTCTTGTCTATTAAACTCATAAATAGTTAAAACATGTCATTATAACTTATTTATAGGTTACTAATGCTTGAGATTACAAGAAAATAGCAAGTAAGAGGTTTTAAGACGCAATTTCAACCAAAATGGCTCAAGTAAGGCCATTTTGGCTTCTATGATGCCTATTTTCTATATTTCTTGTCTACAGAACTCATAACTAGTTAAAACATGTCATTATCACTTAGTTATAGGTTTCTAATGCTTGATATTACAAGAAAATAACAAGTAAGAGGTTTTGGGACGCAATTTCAACCAAAATGGCTCACGTAAGGCCATTTTGGCTTCTATGATGCCTATTTTCTATATTTCTTGTCTACAGAACTCATAACTAGTTAAAACATGTCATTATCACTTAGGTATAGGTGTCTAATTCTTGAGATTACAAGAAAATAGCAAGTAAGAGGTTTTAGGACGCAATTTCAACCAAAATGGCTCAAGTAAGGCCATTTTGGCTTCTATGATGCCTATTTTCTATATTTCTTGTCTATTGAACTCATAACTGGTTAAAATATGTCATTATCACTTAGTTATAGGTGCCTAATGCTTGAGATTACAAGAAAAGAGCAGGTAAAAGGTTTTGGGACGCAATTTCAACCAAAATGGCTCAAGTAAGGCCATTTTGGCTTCTATGATGCCTATTTTCTATATTTCTATCTATTAAACTCATAAATAGTTAAAACATGTCATTATAACTTATTTATAGGTGCCTAATGCTTGAGATTACAAGAAAATAGCAAGTAAGAGGTTTTGGGACGCAATTTCAACCAAAATGGCTCAAGTAAGGCCATTTTGGCTTCTATGATGCCTATTTTCTATATTTATTGTCTAATAAACTCATAACTAGTTAAAACATGTAATTATAACTTAGTTATAGGTGGCTAATTCTTTATATTACAAGAAAAGAGCAGGTAAGAGGTTTTGGGACGCAATTTCAACCAAAAAAGGGCTCAAGTAAGGCCATTTTGGCTTCTATGATGCCTATTTTCTATATTTTTTGTCTATTAAACTCATAAATAGTTAAAACATGTCATTATCACTTATTTTTAGGTGCCTAATGCTTGAGATTACAAGAAAATAGCAAGTAAGAGGTTTTAAGACGCAATTTCAACCAAAATGGCTCAAGTAAGGCCATTTTAGCTTCTATGATGCCTATTTTCTATATTTCTTGTCTGCAGAACTCATAACTAGTTAAAACATGTCATTATCACTTAGTTATAGGTGTCTAATTCTTGAGATTACAAGAAAAGAGTAGGTAAAAGGTTTTGGGACGCAATTTCAACCAAAATGGCTCAAGTAAGGCCATTTTGGCTTCTATGATGCCTATTTTCTATATTTCTTGTCTATTAAACTCATAAATAGTTAAAACATGTCATTATCACTTATTTATAGGTGCCTAATGCTTGAGATTACAAGAAAATAGCAAGTAAGAGGTTTTGGGACGCAATTTCAACCAAAATGGCTCAAGTAAGGCCATTTTGGCTTCTATGATGTCTATTTTCTATATTTCTTGTCTATTGAACTCATAAGTAGTTATAACATGTCATTATCACTTAGTTATATGTGCCTAATGCTTGAAATTACAAGAAAATAGCAAGTAAGAGGTTTTGGGACGCGATTTCAACCAAAATGGCTCAAGTAAGACCATTTTGGCTTCTATGATGCCTATTTTCTATATTTCTTGTCTATTGAACTCATAACTGGTTAAAACATGTCATTATCATTTAGTTATAGGTGCCTAATGCTTGAGATTACAAGAAAAGAGCAGGTAAAAGGTTTTGGGACGCAATTTCAACCAAAATGGCTCAAGTAAGGCCATTTTGGCTTCTATGATGCCTATTTTCTATATTTCTATCTATTAAACTCATAAATAGTTAAAACATGTCATTATAACTTATTTATAGGTGCCTAATGCTTGAGATTACAAGAAAATAGCAAGTAAGAGGTTTTGGGACGCAATTTCAACCAAAATGGCTCAAGTAAGGCCATTTTGGCTTCTATGATGCCTATTTTCTATATTTATTGTCTAATAAACTCATAACTAGTTAAAACATGTAATTATAACTTAGTTATAGGTGCCTAATGCTTGAGATTACAAGAAAATAGCAAGTAAAAGGTTTTTGGACGCAATTTCAACCAAAATGGCTCAAGTAAGGCTATTTTGGCTTCTATGATGTCGATTTTTTATATTTCTTGTGTATTGAACTCATAACTAGTTAAAACATGTCATTATCACTTAGTTATAGGTTCTTAATGCTTGATGATTACAAGAAAATAGCAAGTAAGAGGTTTTGGGACGCAATTTCAACCAAAATGGCTCAAGTAAGGCCATTTTGGCTTCTATGATGCCTATTTTCTATAATTCTTGTGTATTGAACTCATAACTAGTTAAAACATGTCATTATCACTTAGTTATAGGTGTCTAATGCTTGAGATTACAAGAAAATAGCAAGTAATAGGTTTTAGGACGCAATTTCAACCAAAATGGCTCAAGTAAGGCCATTTTGCTTCTATGATGCCTATTTTCTATATTTCTTGTCTATTGAACTCATAACTAGTTAAAACATGTCATTATCACTTATTTATAGGTGCCTAATGCTTGAGATTACAAGAAAATAGCAAGTAAGAGGTTTTGGGACGCAATTTCAACCAAAATGGCTCAAGTAAGGCCATTTTGGCTTCTATGATGCCTATTTTCTATATTTCTTGTCTATTAAACTCATAACTAGTTAAAACATGTCATTATCACTTAGTTATAGGTGTCTAATGCTTGATATTACAAGAAAATAACAAGTAAGAGGTTTTGGGACGCAATTTCAACCAAAATGGCTCACGTAAGGCCATTTTGGCTTCTATGATGCCTATTTTCTATATTTCTTGTCTACAGAACTCATAACTAGTTAAAACATGTCATTATCACTTAGGTATAGGTGTCTAATTCTTGAGATTACAAGAAAATAGCAAGTAAGAGGTTTTAGGACGCAATTTCAACCAAAATGGCTCAAGTAAGGCCATTTTGGCTTCTATGATGCCTATTTTCTATATTTCTTGTCTATTGAACTCATAACTGGTTAAAATATGTCATTATCACTTTTTTATAGGTGCCTAATGCTTGATATTACAAGAAAAGAGCAGGTAAGAGTTTTGGGACGCAATTTCAACCAAAAAAGGGCTCAAGTAAGGCCATTTTGGCTTCTATGATGCCTATTTTCTATATTTTTTGTCTATTAAACTCATAAATAGTTAAAACATGTCATTATCACTTATTTATAGGTGCCTAATGCTTGAGATTACAAGAAAATAGCAAGTAAGAGGTTTTAAGACGCAATTTCAACCAAAATGGCTCAAGTAAGGCCATTTTAGCTTCTATGATGCCTATTTTCTATATTTCTTGTCTGCAGAACTCATAACTAGTTAAAACATGTCATTATCACTTAGTTATAGGTGTATAATTCTTGAGATTACAAGAAAAGAGTAGTAAGAGGTTTTGGACGCAATTTCAACCAAAATGGCTCAAGTAAGGCCATTTTGGCTTCTATGATGCCTATTTTATATATTTATTGTCTATTAAACTCATAAATAGTTAAAACATGTCATTATCACTTATTTATAGGTGCCTAATGCTTGAGATTACAAGAAAATAGCAAGTAAGAGGTTTTGGGACGCAATTTCAACCAAAATGGCTCAAGTAAGGCCATTTTGGCTTCTATGATGTCTATTTTCTATATTTCTTGTCTATTGAACTCATAAGTAGTTATAACATGTCATTATCACTTAGTTATATGTGCCTAATGCTTGAAATTACAAGAAAATAGCAAGTAAGAGGTTTTGGGACGCGATTTCAACCAAAATGGCTCAAGTAAGACCATTTTGGCTTCTATGATGCCTATTTTCTATATTTCTTGTCTATTGAACTCATAACTGGTTAAAACATGTCATTATCATTTAGTTATAGGTGCCTAATGCTTGAGATTACAAGAAAAGAGCAGGTAAAAGGTTTTGGGACGCAATTTCAACCAAAATGGCTCAAGTAAGGCCATTTTGGCTTCTATGATGCCTATTTTCTATATTTCTATCTATTAAACTCATAAATAGTTAAAACATGTCATTATAACTTATTTATAGGTGCCTAATGCTTGAGATTACAAGAAAATAGCAAGTAAGAGGTTTTGGGACGCAATTTCAACCAAAATGGCTCAAGTAAGGCCATTTTGGCTTCTATGATGCCTATTTTCTATATTTATTGTCTAATAAACTCATAACTAGTTAAAACATGTAATTATAACTTAGTTATAGGTGCCTAATGCTTGAGATTACAAGAAAATAGCAAGTAAAAGGTTTTGGGACGCAATTTCAACCAAAATGGCTCAAGTAAGGCTATTTTGGCTTCTATGATGTCGATTTTTTATATTTCTTGTGTATTGAACTCATAACTAGTTAAAACATGTCATTATCACTTAGTTATAGGTTCTTAATTCTTGAGATTACAAGAAAATAGCAAGTAAGAGGTTTTGGGACGCAATTTCAACCAAAATGGCTCAAGTAAGGCCATTTTGGCTTCTATGATGCCTATTTTCTATAATTCTTCTGTACCGAACTCATAACTAGTTAAAACATGTCATTATTACTTAGTTATAGGTTTCTAATGCTTGATATTACAAGAAAATAACAAGTAAGAGGTTTTGGGACGCAATTTCAACCAAAATGGCTCACGTAAGGCCATTTTGGCTTCTATGATGCCTATTTTCTATATTTCTTGTCTACAGAACTCATAACTAGTTAAAACATGTCATTATCACTTAGGTATAAGTGTCTAATTCTTGATATTACAAGAAAATAGCAAGTAAGAGGTTTTAGGACGCAATTTCAACCAAAATGGCTCAAGTAAGGCCATTTTGGCTTCTATGATGCCTATTTTCTATATTTCTTGTCTATTGAACTCATAACTAGTTAAAACATGTCATTATCACTTAGTTATAGATGCCTAATGCTTTAGATTACAAGAAAAGAGCAAGTAAGAGGTTTTGGGACGCAATTTCAACCAAAATGGCTCAAGTAAGGCCATTTTAGCTTCTATGATGCCTATTTTCTATATTTCTTGTCTATTAAACTCATAACTAGTTAAAACATGTCAATATCACTTAGTTATAGTTGTCTAATTCTTGTGATTAAAAGAAAAGAGCAGGTAAGAGGTTTTGGGACGCAATTTCAACCAAAATGGCTCAAGTAAGGCCTTTTTGGCTTCTATGATGTCTATTTTCTATATTTCTTGTCTATTGAACTCCTAACTAGTTAAAACATGTCATTATCACTTAGTTATAGGTGCCTAATGCTTGAAATTACAAGAAAATAGCAAGTAAGAGGTTTTGGGACGCAATTTATACCAAAATGGCTCAAGTAAGGCCATTTTGGCTTCTATGATGCCTATTTTCTATATTTCTTGTCTATTGAACTCATAACTGGTTAAAACATGTCATTATCACTTAGTTATAGGTGCCTAATGCTTGAGATTACAAGAAAAGAGCAGGTAAAAGGTTTTGGGACGCAATTTCAACCAAAATGGCTCAAGTAAGGCCATTTTGGCTTCTATGATGCCTATTTTCTATATTTCTTGTCTATTAAACTCATAAATAGTTAAAACATGTCATTATCACTTATTTATAGGTGCCTAATGCTTGAGATTACAAGAAAATAGCAAGTAAGAGGTTTTGGGACGCAATTTCAACCAAAATGGCTCAAGTAAGGCCATTTTGGCTTCTATGATGCCTATTTTCTATATTTCTTGTGTACCGAACTCATAACTAGTTAAAACATGTCATTATCACTTAGTTATAGGTGTCTAATGCTTGATATTACAAGAAAATAACAAGTAAGAGGTTTTGGGACGCAATTTCAACCAAAATGGCTCACGTAAGGCCATTTTGGCTTCTATGATGCCTATTTTCTATATTTCTTGTCTACAGAACTCATAACTAGTTAAAACATGTCATTATCACTTAGGTATAGGTGTCTAATTCTTGAGATTACAAGAAAATAGCAAGTAAGAGGTTTTAGGACGCAATTTCAACCAAAATGGCTCAAGTAAGGCAACAGAAACAGCAGAAACAGCAACAGAAACAACAGAAACAGCAGAAATAGCAGCATACATCAACAGAAACAACAGAAACAACAATAGCAGGAGAACAGATACAATAGAATAGGAAACAACAACAGCAACAGAAACAGAATAATCACCTACAGAATAGGAAAGTCATGAGGTGTCGGAGTATCAAGCCCCCTTGAGTCCAACGGTGTTGTCGAGGAAAAGGGCATGGTCGGCAAATTCATTTGCTTCGCCCATGCATTGAACTCTTCGCGCATCTCATTGCGCACTTGTTCTTTAATTGATGCCACCGTGGCATCGAGGTTCTGGGGCGAGTTCACACTTGATCGGGATCTTCCTGACTTGGTATATTCGGGACCCATTACCTTCTCCCATCCTAGCAAGCTCCCCCCAACACCTAATACCCGTCCTGGATGGTAGGGCTTTCCCATAGCCAAGGTGAAGGGGTCCTTCTCTACCGTCGGGACGAGCTTGCCTTCAACAAGCTCTCCGGTGTACTCAAGCTTGTGCAAAAACAAAATGGCAACATGAAGTAAGTGTTTATATAAAGTGATAAACATGCAAATGAATAATGTAGTTCACTAGTTCATCGTTGCTTACTAGCTTATCTGTCATTTGTTTGGTTTCCGGAGCCTTGATGGACCATTTTCCAGTTTTCTTGTCCCGCGAATGAATAGAGCAAAAGAAATCCCCAGCACGACTCACCAAAGTACTGGTCGTGGAGTCAGATGGCGCTGTTGAGGACCCTAGAAGCGCAGTGGGGTATATTCCTTCACTCACCCACGTATCCCTCCATTTATCATACGTCATTTCTCCCATATGATGGTGGTATTGCTTTTGCTTTGCATTCCGGGAATTCTGCTCCCTCATTTCCTACGTAACAAGATAGGTTAGTTTCATTACTAATACAAAAAACGATAAATTACAACGCAATTTTCATCGGAGTTCTTTAGACTTACAATTTCTTCTTTTTTACATTTTTGAAGAACGAAAGCTTCCCAATCATCCTTCGAGATGCTAGGCCATATTTTCCATGGGAGTTTCTCTTCATCGATGACATCATCATCACTGGCATCTCCTTTCTTGTTCTTTGGTTTTCTCACAAGTTTCTTTGTGATAAACCGACGAACTAAGTTACACTTGAAGCTTCTGAATCTTGCCGCAAGTAAGGATTCAGACACCCTTCGCTTGGCATACTCATTTGGAATGTTAAATAGACTCTGCAAGCACAAATAACAAGCATTATTAGTTTGCCCAAAACATAACAATAACTTGAAATTGTTTATAAATAATGTGGAACCTAAAATTCTTATCCTGGTATCATTCCAAAACGTGTCAATCAAGCCTGTAGGTACGTCGCTCATACGAAGCGTAATGGGGATTTTGCGCGCACAAATCCCAACTTGACCAGCATACTGACGACGCCATTTACTTGAGGGTTGGCCTACCCTGTCATACTCCAAGACCGTAGGACCGACAGGTTTCTTGAAAGCTGTCGTCGGACCCCTCAACTTTTTCTTAGCTGGTGCCTGCACCCCCCCTCCACTTTTATCCTCACGAAACGGCTCCGTAATGGCATTATCGATTGGAGGCGCTTACTCAGATGCAATTTCAAAGTCATCTATCATTCTCTCCAATACATCTTGCGCCTGATCTTCTGGCTCACCCAAATCAGGTTCCTTGTTCACATCATACAGCTGGTCCCCATCATTAGATGAATCATCATCATTAGATTCAACATCCTCAACTCGAACACGGTATTGATCGTCCGCCATTAGATGTGAAAACCTGTCATTACAAACATAACACGTTATTAGCTGCTGAATTGTAAGGTAAACTTATAATCATATATAAATTGCTGAATTATAATACAAATAAACATAGAAAACGGTGAAGCAAGTTACTTTATTCATTATAAAGAAGATAAGAAAAACGGGCAAGAAATTCAACAATTTCATTCATTTTCACCTAAAATGTGATTTTTTAATTCTTTCTACGCCTGCAATTCAAACTAACAGAAAATATACAGTACCTCAATCTAATATTCCTTCATCGTGGTCTGATCTCATGTAATCGGCTTGGTCGTCTATCTCATTTGGCACAGCAGGTCTAGGAACAGTGAAAGGTGCCGAGTCATCAAAGGCATCATATTCTTCCTCATCCTCGACATCTCCAACGCCAAGGATTCTTCTTTTGCCAGCTAGCACAATAGACCATTTTGAGTCGGCAAGGTCAGATACGTAAAACACCTGCTTAGCTTGAGATGCAAGGATGAATGGTTCCGCACTATCATTCAGGTTGCCAAGATCTACAAGAGTAAAGTCATCAAATTTGACGTTACGCCTGATATTATCAACCCACTTACACCGGAAAAGAGCAATCGTGAAGTCACAATAATCAAGCTCCCATATTTCTTGAATTCGACCGTAGTATGACAACTCTGCATCAACGGATGATTTATCCTTAGCACTTGCAAACTCCCTTGACGATGCCACAACTGTTACACCACTGTTTTGGGTCGAGGATGATTTCAAATCTTGACGCTCAGTCCAAAATGTGTACCCATTTACGTCATATCCCTCAAATGAGCGAACATCATCCCTAGGACCATAAGCAAGCCACCTTACTGTAGGTGTGACACCCTCATCCATTCCACCCATCACTCGATCACGAAACCAACTCACAAACTTCTTATTGTGCAACTGCATCAGTGCTCTTTCGCCTTTCGACGGAAACTCATCACGCAAACTAGCCATGTGCTCGTCTAAATATGGGTGAACATCTGCAACATGGTGCAACACATATAGGTGTGCTTGTAAGAACTTCTCTCGATCAGGTGACATTCGTTTCGACCCGATTGTGCCATGACCATCAAGTCTCTCTTCATGTCGAGAAGTAGGAATGCCAATAGGTTCAGCAACGGCTATATAGTCGGCCACACAATTACCAATCTCCTCGGCCACGGTCCCTTGAATCATACTTCCTTCCGGGTCAGCCCGATTCCTAACTTTATCTTGCAATGTACCCATGTGTCTTTCAAAAGGATAGCACCACCTCAAGAACACTTGACCGCACAGCTTAATCTCACGCACCAAATGAAGAATCAAATGCACCATTATGTCGAAAAACGAGGGTGGGAAGTACATCTCAAATTTGCACAAAGTCACAACCACATCCGCCTGTAAAGCATCAAGTGTACAAGGATCAAGCACTTTGCTACATATTGTATTGAAAAACGAACAGAGGCTTGTAATAGCTTCCCTCACATGCTTTGGTAAAATACCACGTATTGCAATTGGTAGAAAAACTTGCATCAGAACATGACAATCATGGGATTTCATACTTGTCAGCTTCAATTCTCCATTTAAGGATACAAATCTTTTCAGGTTAGATGCGTACCCTGATGGAACCTTAATGCCATACAGACATGCACAAAACATCCGTTTTTCTACCCTTGACAATGTGTAGCAAGCCGGAGGTAAGTAGGCCTTCCCCTCCTTGGCTTTTCCCTCATTTTTCTTCTTCGACGCATCCACAGCCTTTCCCTTTCCCTTGCTCTTCTCCTTTCCCTTTTTCGAACCCATTTCTTTTTCCTTTTCCTGTTCCTTTCCCTTACTAAACCTTTACTAAACCCACAATTCTGGACGCACCCCCATCTTTTCCAAGTCTAAACGTGCACCCTTTTCGTCCTTTGTCTTGTTCTGAATATTCATCAGCGTTCCCACAAGAGCGTCACACACATTCTTCTCTATATGCATTACATCAAGACAGTTCCTAACATCATGTTCTTTCCAGTACGGGAGCAACCAAAAGATTGATTCTTTTTTAAAAAGAGCAACTGATTCCGCCGCCTTTTCAGATTTCCCAAATACTGTTCGTACACCCTTAACCCGAGCGTAAACCTCCTCACAAGTCAGTGGCCTAGGAGCAGTCCCCTCTTCCACCGTCCCATTGAAAGCCTTTTTCTGCCGACGGTACGGGTGATCGCGCTTGAGCAACCTTCTTGTCCTCAAATACACCTCTTTGGAAGAATGATCAAGGCGTCTTCTTGGCGTATCATCAATACAAATGGGACATGCCTTTTTCCCTTTATTCTTATACCCAGACAAGTTGCCATATGCAGGAAAATCATTAACGGTCCACATAAGAGCTGCACGCAATGTGAACATCTCATTCTTATGAGCATCAAACACGGAAACCCCTTCGTCCCACATCTTTCTCAAATCATCAACCAATGGCGCAAGATACACATCTATATCGTTTCCATGTTGCCTTGGCCCCGATATCAACAGTGAAAGCATTACATATTTCCGTTTCATGCACAACCAAGGAGGCAAATTGTAGATCACTAAAAGTACCGGCCATGTGCTGTGCTGGGTGCTAGGAGTGCCAAATGGATTCATCCCGTCCGTGCGCAAACCAAGCCTTAAATTTCTGACTTCGTCACCAAATTCCGCAAACTTCATATCAAGGTTCTTCCATTGCGGGGAGTCGGCTGGGTGCTTCAGCATTCTGTTTTTCTTTCTTCCCTCTGCATGCCACCTCAAGTTTTTAGCGTCTTTTGGTAGAGAGAACAGACGCTTAAACCTTGGAATTATGGGAAGATACCACAACACCTTAGCAGGAGGTCCCTTCGTACCAGCATTGCAACTCTTGCGCTTGTAGCGCGACTTCTTGCATCGTGGACACTCCTCCAATTGTTCATATTCATTTCGGTAAAGAATACAATCATTAGGACATGCATGTATCTTCTTATACTCCAAACCAAATGGACACATGAGCTTCTTAGCGTAATAGTAAGACTTTGGAATTTCATTCCCATCGGGCAACATCTCACTTAACACGCTCAACAAGGAAGTAAAACTACTGTCCGTCCACCCGTGCTTCGACTTAATGTTAAAAAGCGTTAGCACGACACTTAGTTTGGAGTATTTTTGGCACCCAGGATACAAAGGCTTTTTAGAAGCCTCCGATAATGACTCAAACACGTCACCTTCAAAACCACGCATCATCTCATCCACACCTTCATCCTCAACCTCATCCACATGATCATCCTCAAATCCCTCCTCAGCACCATCATCAACAATATGTTCATCATTCTTGTATTCCTCGTCCACATGGATATCATTGCTTCTATCATCATGCACATCATACCCAATAACATCCCCACTGTACTCTCCTTCTTCACCATGCCAAATCCACACATGATATTTAACCCTAAACCCACGACAAACTACATGATCTCTAATGATATCAACACTATTGACCACCTTCACATTATTACAATCAACACAAGGACAATAGAGGCACTCGAAACCCATTCTGCGCTGATAAGATGAAGCCGTCTCGCAAAACTCTTGAACCCCATTAAAGAATTCCAATGTATAACGTCTACCATACATCCATCCACGATCCTTCTCCATCAACATATTTATACAATCAACACAGTCTAGAAAACATATTTGCATTAACAAAGTAAACTCATACAAATTCAAACCTTTCACTTGCACATATACATAATTCCATGAATAAAAATTCCATAATATTACGGGTCTGGATAGCATATCTAAATCACCTGAGAAAATTTATACCTGAGTACTATTTTAAAATAAGAAAAATCAGTTGAAAGAAAGTTAGAAAACTTGAATGGAAAAGTGTACACATAGTTTTTTTCTCACTAGTAGACATGAACTACAAAGCCCACTCATCATATATACAAAGCCACCCAAGCTTTAAGCCACAAGCTAAAGTTGGTCACATAAATTTCACAATCAGAAATCATGAATGATTTCAGCATCAAGATACCAATTCAGCAATATAATTCATTTCCACCAGGTAAAAAAGAGAGACTTGACCTGCAGTCCTACAGATATTGGTGGAAAGCAGCAGAACTGCACTTTTAAGTATAGGACTAACAGGAAAATGCAGCCCAGCTTTCTGAGAGAAATCAAGGACTGACTACAAAATGCTTCAGGAATGTAACTACACACTACATCATTTCTCAGAGTAAGAAACATAATTCATAATTATATGAAATTAATTAGTCTCATGCTAATCCCAAAAGTATCTTCCAAACTTAAACTCCCTACAAATACCTGTCCAACCAAGTAAAAAGCACCAAAACCCCCTTTCTACCACCCTGCCCCCCCTCCATATCACTACTATAAGAATTGAGGGAAAATTATGGTAAGCGAACAAAATGCCCAAACACTGCCACCAACCCTCAACCCTTAACCCTAAATCCTCATCCCTCAACCCTAAACCCTAAACCCTCAACCACCACCACCACAATCAAGTGCAAGCCCAGAATCAAGTGCAAGCCCAGAACTTTATTCAAATGAACCACCACAACTTTATTCAAATGCAAATAATTGAAGCTATAATGGTTTAGGGCGTATAACAAGCCCAGAACAGAGAAGAGGTGAGTGCGCGTGAGGAGTAGAACAGAAGAGATGAACTTACCCTAGAACAGAAGAGATGAGAATGCGTGAGGAGCCCAGAACAGAAGAAGTGAGTGCGCTTGCTTGATGAGGAACCAAAATGGCTTCAATGGACCCTTCAATGGAGTGAATAGAGCTCAATGCTGTAGTGAATGGAGCTTCAATGGCGCGCGTTTTTGGAGGTTTCAAGCGAAAATGGAGAAATGCAATAGGCTACAGTACGTATGTAGAAGTTGAGTGCCCGTTTTTTAATTTTTTAAAATGGCAACGCCTTTGGCAACGGTTAACCGTTGCCAACTTCCCCCCCCTTTTTATTTTTTTTTTTAAAAAATTTCACAATTGGCAACGGTTAACCGTTGCCATAGGTGGTGTAATTGGCAACGGTTAACCGTTGCCAACTCTTCCCCCCCCCCCTTTTTATTTTTAAAAAAATATTTACAGTTTGCCAACTTAACCCCTGTTTTTTTTTTAAAATCAATTGGCAACGGTTAACCGTTGCCATAGGGGGATATTAAAAATGGCGCTCAATGAAGTTAGCAACGGTTTTCATGAACCGTTGCCGTAGGGGGGTTGCCTATTTCTTATTTTCTACTAGTGATATATGTAAGTAGTAGATTTTTCATATTCTACAATCATATGTATTATCATTGTTATGTTCTAAATTATAATCTCTCATGTTTGAATCTCTATGCACTAATGTTCTAAATTAATTTTTTGTTATGTTCTAATGTATGATTATTATGTTCTAAAATAGAACTTTTTTTATTCTATAATGTTCTAAATTATGTTCTAAAGTTTAAATATTATGCTAAATGTTTTAATCTTCTATGTTCTATGTTAGTAATTTAGAATGTATGTCTGGAGAGCCCTCTCCAAGGTATGTCACGCCCGCGGTGGCTAGGGAGAGCCCTCTCCCAGCCCGCGACCAACCTTCTCCAGAATTCAAAGGGTGAATTTGATTTCACCCTGTCTACGCCCGTGGCATGGACCGTTGCGCCTGCGGCCCTTCGGCAATTTGCGGTTTCTTTTGTCTTTTTATTGTAAAATTGAAATGAAGAGAGAGAAGCTACATTTTTTCCTCCTCCCCAAAGTTATTCTCTCCACACTTTATTTTGAAGAAACTTGCAATCTCTTCATCTAAATCTCTATCAATCTAAGTGTATTGTGCTCTAAATCTTTCATTTTTCATCATAATTCTAGGTTGACAGAAAACTTGGTTATGAATTTTGACACGGAGAGATGTTGTTTGATGCTTCCTAATAGTAAACAAGAAATCTTTTTGGATGCAATTGATGTTCATTTGGCTTATGGGATGCCATTGGGAGGCAAAAGGATTGAGCAACCAAATGATGAATCAAATCTGAAATGGAGCAAGTTTCCAAAAGATTGACTAAGCAAGTTTGGCCTCAAAAAAGTATGATGATATAATGTGGTTATGTTTTAAATTTTATGTTCTAAAGTATAAATATTATGTTCTAAAATGCTGATTTTATATGTAGTTATTTGACTTGTAATGTTCTAAATTATATCTAGCTATTTTATGTATTGGTATAAGATGGTATGTTATAAATTGTACGTTCAAATTTATTTTTGATCCTGTTAAACTAGATCTATTATACTTTTTGTTTCGGGGTTTTCTAATGTCCTGCGGGAGAGTTACAACACCGAGACTGGAACCGGCCGCCTGTACCTGCAAAATAACGGAGACTCCTGGGAGCTCCGCCTCCAACGGTCAAGTTAGTACTTGTTTTAGGAGTAATGAGTGCGGAAATTAAAGTGATTTAGTCCCTCTAGGTGAGAGTGTTTAATGTATAATCCGTGTGTTATTAGAGTTCTCTGCCTCTTAATGAGGATTAAGAGGAGTATTTATATCCTCGGGAAGCGTGCCAGTCTCTTGGTTTAGGGTAAACCTAGGGCTGACTGGGCCTCATAACAGGATTGGGCCTTGGTGGCCGGTTTTCCCATTTGGCATGGGTGGACACGTGGCGTGTCTCAATTGGTCCGCAGAGGACGAATCTGTAATTGACACGTGGCAGGCTCCTATTGGCCTACGTGAAAGACACGTGGCGGAACCTGGTTGGTCCACTTGTCAGACGGTGATTGGTGGATAAAAATCCCCTAATCACTTTTTATGTTTTAAATTATAATCTCCTATGTTCTAAAGTATTTTGCTTATGTTCTAAAGTGTTTTCTGCTTATATTCTAAAGTACAATAATTATGTTCTAAAATAGATCTATTATATTCTACATTATAAATATAATGCTTATTATGTTCTAAATTATAATCTCCTATGTTATAGATATTGTTTATTATCTCCATATATTTTCTAATTTATATGTTTTTTTTATCTCTAAAAGGGAAGTCCAACCAACAAAAGATTGATCGATAGAATTCAAGAATTGAAGAAGGAAAAAACAGTCAAGATCAACATGTCTTCGATGAACCGGCATTTATTGAAGAATTGGATATGGTTATGGATAAGGCATGGAAGATATTCGAGGAAAAAAGGTCACCAAAGACACCGACAGTTGGTAATTTCACATGTTAAAACTACATGATTAATTTCCAAATTATACTTATGTTCTAAATCAGATGCTTATGTTTTAAACTACTTTCTTATGTTCTAAAACATGCGCTCAAATCAGATGCTTATGTTCTAAATTATATGATTATGTTTTAAATTAGTTATGTTCTAAAGTAACTTCTTATTTTCTAATTATTTTTTGTTATGCTATAATACTTAATTTTTATGATCTAATTGTTATGAAGATTTGAGATCAAAGGAAGAGGAAAAAGATAAGAACAAAGAAAGAAATGAGTAAAAAAACAAGGAGAAAAAAATGATCAAAACAGTGTGTTAAATGAGGAGAATAAAGACAAAAACTTGACCCTCTCACCAGTAGTTGGTAGTTTCACATTATTTTCAAACTCATATTTTATGTACTAATATTTACTAGACATGTTCTAATGTTACATCTTATGTTCTAAATTTTTTCTGGTTATGTTCTAAAGTTACTTCTTAATTTCTTATATTCTAACTATTTTTAGGTTGTCTCCAAATTGTTTCTACTTATAGTCTAATAGTTACTTATGTTCTAACTATTTCTAGGTTGTGTAATAATTGTTTATACTTCTTATGTTTTAATTGTTTTCTGATTATGTTCTAAAGTTACCTTTTATTTTCTAATTATTTTTTGCTATGCTATAAAACTTAATTTTTATGCTCTAATTGCTATGAAGATTTGGGATCAAACGAAGAAGAAAAAGAGAAGGACAAAAAAGAGAGAAACAAGGAGGGAAAAAAGGAGAATAAAGATAATCAAAACGGTGTGCAAAATGTGGAGAAGAAAGAGAAAAGGAATGAGGAGACACCGAAAACACCAATTCCTCCAAAAAAGAAGCAACCTTTTGATATAAATCCTCCAAGCTTTAACTTGTTGACCCCCTCACAAGCAGTTGGTGATTTTACATTATTTTCAATTTCATTTCTTATGAACTAATATTTACTAGATTTGTTCTAAAGTTATTTCTTATGTTATAAATTTTTTCTGGTTATGTTCTAAAGTTATATCTGATGTTCTAAATTTTTTCTAAATTAGATGCTTATGTTTTAAATTACTTTCTTATGTTCTAAAAGATGCGCTTAAATCAGATGCTTATGTTCTAAATTATGTGCATATGTTCTAAATTATATGATTATGTTCTAAATTATGTGCATATGTTCTAAATTTTTTTGGTTATATTCTAAAGTTATTTCTGATGTTCTAAATTTTTTCTGGTTATGTTCTAAAGTTACTTTTTATGTTCTAACTATTTCTAGGTTGTGTCCTAATTTTTTCAACTTATGCTTTGATTGTTACTTCTTATATTTTAATAATTACATTTTATGGTCTAATAGTTACTTATGCTCTAAATATTTTTTGTTATGATCTAAAAGTTATTTCTTATGTCTCTTCAATTACAGTTGTCCAAGAAAATCAAGAAGATAATGAAGAAGAACTCACTTACGAAGAAGTGATAACAAGTGTTCTTGATTGTTCTTTTCTGAATCCAGATCATTCACCTACATTGGATGAAGAGAATAAGGAAAAAGAGAAGAAGAACGAAGAGGAATTAGAGGAGAAGCAAGAAGAGGAAAGAAGAGGAAAAAGAGAAGCAAGAGGAGAAGAAAGAAGAAAAGGAGAAGAAGAAAGAAGAGAAAAAAGAGGAGAAGCAAGAGGAGAAGAAAGAAGAGAAAAAGAAAGCAAGAGGAGAAGAAAGAAGAAAAGGAGAAGATAGGAATTATTTTCTAAATTATAATCTCTCATGTTTGAATCTCTATACACTAATGTTCTAAATTAAGTTTTGGCTATGTTCTAATGTATGATTATTATGCTTTAAAATAGAACTTTTTTTATTCTATAATGTTCTAAATTATGTTCTAAAATTTAAATATTATGTTAAATGTTTTAATCTTCTATGTTCTATGTTAGTAATTTAGAGTGTATGTTTGGAGAGTCCTCTCCAAGGGGTGTCGCGCCCACGGTGGTTGGGGAGAGCCCTCTCCCAGCCCACAACCAGCCTTCTCCAGAATTCAGAGGGTGCATTAGATTTCACCCTATCCGTGCCCGCGGCCAGCCTTCTCTAGAATTTAGAGGGTGAATTGGATTTCACCTTGTCCGCCCCCGCGGCCCTTTGGCAGTTTGCAGTTTCTTTCGTTCTTTTTATTGTAAAATTGAAACGAAGAAAGAGAAAATACAGTTTTTCCTCCTCCCCAAAGTTATTCTCTCCACACTTTATTTTTAAGAAACTTGCTATGTTACAAGAAATATATCGTTGATTCATATTAAATGCTAAAATTTTAATATAAAATATATCATATAATTGTAAAATTTGTATTTACTTATTTTATAATATCCTTTCATATTATATTTTATGAATAAAAATATGTCATGATTATGATTATTTTATAATATCATCACAATGCCATATATATTCGTATAGAACACAAGAGATTATGGTTTTGATTAATAATCAAACAAATAGACTCATTAGAATATAAAGTGAAAACTTTAGAACATATAAGGTAAAATTTTGAACATAAAGAGAAAACTTTAAAATATAAAGGAAAACTTTAGAACAAAATGAATAACTTTATCTTCTAAACTTTAAAATAACGTTTCCTAGTAATACGAACTTTTCCTTCTTCATCAGGTGCTTGAGCAATAGGTTTTCATATAAATATGATAAACTTTAGAATGTCTCATGCGATTGTACTAATTGCATATCCATCAACCTGAAAAAAATATTAAAAATAATTAGAACATAAACACATAAAAATATTAATAGAATATATATATGATAAACTTTAGAACATATTAGATGCATTTTAGAACATATACAAAATTACATTAGAACATAATAAAATGATATGAAAAGTCATTTATTAAATTAAAACTCAAAGTAAAAACTTAGGACATTATTGATAATAATTTTAGGTTATAAATAATTAGAAAATAAGAATTACTTACAATATTACTTAACTTTCCCAGGACAACTGCGACTGTCATGATGGCCAAGCTCTCCACATGCTCTACATAATCTTTTCTTCTTTCAACTTTGTTCAACAACTTTTTCTCTGTCACTCTTCATTCTCTTGTCACTATTTGGAATATGGATATCATTTGGAACATGAACCTCATTTGGAACATGGACATCATTTGGAACATTGACCTGATTTGGAACATGAACCCCCGTGCCTTTGTTCTTCGAAATTTTAAGAGGTTTGATAAAAACTTTAAAAGGTAGACTAGCTCCAATAAGCATTTCAATATCTTCTGCTTTGGTAGAAAGAGTGTTGCTTGAATTAGTGGTTTTCTTATGTTCCAAATCCATCCTCAAAGCATGAAGTTTGTTGACAAGATCACTAAGATCATCTTCATTGTTTTGCACTAAACTCCCACAACCATGAATTTCGGACCACAAATCATTCAATAACATCTTCTTATCTATTGCATTGATATATTCCTCCAACACATTACCTTCTACATCAAAAATTGGCTTCTTACAAGCCATTGTAGTCCATCTGTTTAGAACGTAGGCCTTGGGAATTTTTCTAACATCCTTGCCTTCCATACCCAGATCATATGCCTACAAGGAATGCCTTCAAGTTCAAACATTTTACAAAAACACTTGGTTTCTAAGGTAGTTGGATAAAAAACAACAAAAGTCTTCCTTCTAGATCCTTCCCTCAATTTGAAAATGTAAAGCTCATTGTACTTCTTTATCTCCTCAACACCACAATTAAAACATCCAATTTCAAGCTCATATTGAAATTTATAGAAAATTGTTGTTTTAAACAACTCGGAAGCATCTTCTCTAAAGGAATTGGAGTCTAACACTCCGGACGCTTATTCTTCGAATCATTATCCATTTTATTTTGAGTCTTTGAGCATCCAATGCACATTCAAACCTATAGAAAATAGAAATTAACTTTAGAACATAGAAGATAACTTTAGAACATAGAGTGAATTACATTAGAACATATAAAAATAATATACATGACATGCTTATTATGATCTAAATACTATTAAAACATAAAGAAAAAACTTCTCAACATGTAAGACAAAATTTAGAACATAAAAGAGAATTATAAAATAAATATTAAAATTATAAACATAAAAAGAAAACTTTAGAGCATAAAAGGAAAACTTTAGAACATAGAGAGTAACTATAAAACATAGAGAGTAATTTTAGAACATATTTAGACAATTACATATTACCTAATATAGAACTCAATCAAAGTGAGATGGGGATTTGTGAACATAGTGAAAAAATTATTTTCACTTTCTGATCTAGATGTGCTCCTCATTATGCCACCTAAAAATAAATCTCTGAAATACTCTGGAATCCACATATCACGTATATTGTACATATGCGCTAACCATTCATGATTGTTCAAATGGAATTAAGAAATAACTTTGTTCCACTTTTCTTCAAATTCTGCCGGCTCAATCTCTAAATGTCAAACACATGTACAAAGGTTTTTCAAAAAATCAGTGTCTTGGGCAATTGCTCGACCTACATTTTCAGGCACCTTTTTCATAATATGCCACATACAAAACCCATGTTCTGTAGTTTGAAAAACATTACGAACAGTAACTTTCATCGCAGGGCCTAGATCGGCAATCAAACACATAGGCTCGTTATTTCCCATTGCTTTAAGAAAAGTTTTGAAAACCCATTCAAAAGATGATATATTCTCATGAGCTACAAAAGAAGCCGCAAAAGTAACACATTTCTTGTTGGGTTTCGTCTAAATATGGGTGAACATCTGCAACATGGTGCAACACATATAGGTGTGCTTGTAAGAACTTCTCTCGATCAGGTGACATTCGTTTCGACCCGATTGTGCCATGACCATCAAGTCTCTCTTCATGTCGAGAAGTAGGAATGCCAATAGGTTCAGCAACGGCTATATAGTCGGCCACACAATTACCAATCTCCTCGGCCACGGTCCCTTGAATCATACTTCCTTCCGGGTCAGCCCGATTCCTAACTTTATCTTGCAATGTACCCATGTGTCTTTCAAAAGGATAGCACCACCTCAAGAACACTTGACCGCACAGCTTAATCTCACGCACCAAATGAAGAATCAAATGCACCATTATGTCGAAAAACGAGGGTGGGAAGTACATCTCAAATTTGCACAAAGTCACAACCACATCCGCCTGTAAAGCATCAAGTGTACAAGGATCAAGCACTTTGCTACATATTGTATTGAAAAACGAACAGAGGCTTGTAATAGCTTCCCTCACATGCTTTGGTAAAATACCACGTATTGCAATTGGTAGAAAAACTTGCATCAGAACATGACAATCATGGGATTTCATACTTGTCAGCTTCAATTCTCCATTTAAGGATACAAATCTTTTCAGGTTAGATGCGTACCCTGATGGAACCTTAATGCCATACAGACATGCACAAAACATCCGTTTTTCTACCCTTGACAATGTGTAGCAAGCCGGAGGTAAGTAGGCCTTCCCCTCCTTGGCTTTTCCCTCATTTTTCTTCTTCGACGCATCCACAGCCTTTCCCTTTCCCTTGCTCTTCTCCTTTCCCTTTTTCGAACCCATTTCTTTTTCCTTTTCCTGTTCCTTTCCCTTACTAAACCTTTACTAAACCCACAATTCTGGACGCACCCCCATCTTTTCCAAGTCTAAACGTGCACCCTTTTCGTCCTTTGTCTTGTTCTGAATATTCATCAGCGTTCCCACAAGAGCGTCACACACATTCTTCTCTATATGCATTACATCAAGACAGTGCCTAACATCATGTTCTTTCCAGTACGGGAGCAACCAAAAGATTGATTCTTTTTTAAAAAGAGCAACTGATTCCGCCGCCTTTTCAGATTTCCCAAATACTGTTCGTACACCCTTAACCCGAGCGTAAACCTCCTCACAAGTCAGTGGCCTAGGAGCAGTCCCCTCTTCCACCGTCCCATTGAAAGCCTTTTTCTGCCGACGGTACGGGTGATCGCGCTTGAGCAACCTTCTTGTCCTCAAATACACCTCTTTGGAAGAATGATCAAGGCGTCTTCTTGGCGTATCATCAATACAAATGGGACATGCCTTTTTCCCTTTATTCTTATACCCAGACAAGTTGCCATATGCAGGAAAATCATTAACGGTCCACATAAGAGCTGCACGCAATGTGAACATCTCATTCTTATGAGCATCAAACACGGAAACCCCTTCGTCCCACATCTTTCTCAAATCATCAACCAATGGCGCAAGATACACATCTATATCGTTTCCATGTTGCCTTGGCCCCGATATCAACAGTGAAAGCATTACATATTTCCGTTTCATGCACAACCAAGGAGGCAAATTGTAGATCACTAAAAGTACCGGCCATGTGCTGTGCTGGGTGCTAAGAGTGCCAAATGGATTCATCCCGTCCGTGCACAAACCAAGCCTTAAATTTCTGACTTCGTCACCAAATTCCGCAAACTTCATATCAAGGTTCTTCCATTGCGGGGAGTCGGCTGGGTGCTTCAGCATTCTGTTTTTCTTTCTTCCCTCTGCATGCCACCTCAAGTTTTTAGCGTCTTTTGGTAGAGAGAACAGACGCTTAAACCTTGGAATTATGGGAAGATACCACAACACCTTAGCAGGAGGTCCCTTCGTACCAGCATTGCAACTCTTGCGCTTGTAGCGCGACTTCTTGCATCGTGGACACTCCTCCAATTGTTCATATTCATTTCGGTAAAGAATACAATCATTAGGACATGCATGTATCTTCTTATACTCCAAACCAAATGGACACATGAGCTTCTTAGCGTAATAGTAAGACTTTGGAATTTCATTCCCATCGGGCAACATCTCACTTAACACGCTCAACAAGGAAGTAAAACTACTGTCCGTCCACCCGTGCTTCGACTTAATGTTAAAAAGCGTTAGCACGACACTTAGTTTGGAGTATTTTTGGCACCCAGGATACAAAGGCTTTTTAGAAGCCTCCGATAATGACTCAAACACGTCACCTTCAAAACCACGCATCATCTCATCCACACCTTCATCCTCAACCTCATCCACATGATCATCCTCAAATCCCTCCTCAGCACCATCATCAACAATATGTTCATCATTCTTGTATTCCTCGTCCACATGGATATCATTGCTTCTATCATCATGCACATCATACCCAATAACATCCCCACTGTACTCTCCTTCTTCACCATGCCAAATCCACACATGATATTTAACCCTAAACCCACGACAAACTACATGATCTCTAATGATATCAACACTATTGACCACCTTAACATTATTACAATCAACACAAGGACAATAGAGGCACTCGAAACCCATTCTGCGCTGATAAGATGAAGCCGTCTCGCAAAACTCTTGAACCCCATTAAAGAATTCCAATGTATCACGTCTACCATACATCCATCCACGATCCTTCTCCATTATTAAGTAAATTGTCTCTAAACATGGCAACATATTATGAATAATGTATAATTGCTACATCTATTATATATATATAAATCAAATTCAAACACACAACATGCATATAACATTCATATAGATACAAAAATGCATATATGCTTCCAAAGGGTCCTTATCACTCCAACCTAACCCATCCTTGAACGTTTAATCTCACTAGTGAATGTATGTCAGATTTCCAATTTTAAGGAAAATCCGGCAGCATTTCCCCCCAGTTCTCCAAGTACACGACGTAGGTAATCACTTACCCACATATGTACCCAGAGAACAGGGTGATCGAAGATATGGTAAGCCAAGATGTTCCTTAAAATCGAAAAAAAGGACATACATTCACCACCTTAGTGAGAGTAAACGTTCAAGAACAGTCCCAACCGGGGACTATTCAAGACTTTCTCCTAATGAGAAAGCCTTGAACGGGTATCTAGGCATATGATGATGCAATGCAATCAATTAAAAAACAATGGATTAATCACACGTCATGATAGAGTTATATATATATATGTATATATACCTGAGTACCTATAAAGGCTCAACACTCTCAAATAGAAGGTCAATGCCAAGGCCTATGCTTCGCCCAAAAATTCCTGATAATCTTTTTTATTGTAACCTATATAGAACACAAATAGAAAACCAGATTAAGGGAAAATATAAGAATGATATTAGTGAGCAAGAACAAGGACAGTGAGAGTAAGATACCAGGATGTTTTCCACCCACTCTCCAAACAGATGATCTTACCCTAGAAGCCCTTGACACCCATTTCTTAGCCTGAAACACACATATATATAGTGAGAAGCAACTCATAAAGAAAAGTATATTCAAACCCTAAACCCTAAACCCTAAACCCTCAACCCTCAACCCTCAACCCTCAACCCTCAACCCTCAACCCTCAACCCTCAACCCTCAACCCTCAACCCTCAACGGGTGATAATAACCCACATTCTTTATCGAAGTGAAAAAACTTCTTAACTACTCCATATAAGCTTATTGCAACTCAAATTGCAAGTACACACTATGCCTCCTAGTCTCTTTCTTTCTAGCTTGCTTCATTCACACCAAAGATACAACATTCAAGCATACATCATATAACATACAACAATTAACATACAGTTAGAGCAGTGGAGGCAGTTACGATGAAATTCAGGAGTAGCCAGAAAAGAAGAAAAAAGCCATATGCAAGGGGGCTGTAATCTTGCACACTGTTGTTTGCAGGAGACAATGGAATTAATTCATTCAAAAGAAAAGGGAGAAATTTACTCAAATAGCACACAACTTTATTCAAATAGCTGATTTTTGCAAATGAACCACCACAATCAAGTGCAAGCCCAGAACTTTATTCAAATGAACCACCACAACTTTTTTTCAAATGCAAATAATTGAAGCTATAATGGTTTGGGGCGTAGAACAAGCCCAGAACAAAGAAGAGGTGAGTGCGCGTGAGGAGTAGAACAGAAGAGATGAACTTACCCTAGAATAGAAGAGATGAGAATGCGTGAGGAGCCAAGAACAGAAGAAGTGAGTGCGCTTGCTTGATGAGGAACCAAAATGGCTTCAATGGACCCTTCAATGGAGTGAATAGAGCTCAATGCTGTAGTGAATGGAGCTTCAATGGCGCGCGTTTTTGGAGGTTTCAAGCGAAAATGGAGAAATGCAATAGGCTACAGTACGTATGTAGAAGCTGAGTACGCGTTTTTTATTTTTTTAAAATGGCAACGGTTAACCGTTGCTAACTTCCCCCCCCCCCCTTTTTTTAAAAAAAAAATTTCACAATTGGCAACGGTTAACCGTTGCCATAGGTGGTGTAATTGGCAACGGTTAACCGTTGCCAACTCTTCCCCCCCCCCCCCTTTTTTTTAAAAAAAAAATATTTACAGTTGGCAACGGTTAACCGTTGCCAACTTAACCCCTGTTTTTTTTTTTAAATCAATTGGCAACGGTTAACCGTTGCCATAAGGGGATATTAAAAATGGCGCTCAATGAAGTTGGCAACGGTTTTCATGAACCGTTGCCGTAGGGGGGTTGCCTATTTCTTTTTTTCTACTAGTGTGCTGCAGCTCTTCCTCCTGTTGTTGTCTTATCTCTGGTTGGTCCGATACCACCACCAATACTTGGTTCTCACCTAATAGATGTTGTGGAATTGGGATGTCCACAACAATTGGTAGTTTCACTCTTTCCAACAAAGTACCAAGACAAAAGCCTTACCTCAGCTCAAGGTCTATTATATCCTTGATAAGATCAATAGTCCAGACCTTAATGAGAGGGAAGTCTCTACTTTGCTCCAAAGTCATCTTTTAAAGTCGATCAAAGTAGCACACCTGTACATCACAACATAATAGATTTTTCATTTTAAAAAATAGATACCAAGACAATTATATGCACAACAAATATGATAAGATTAATACAAGAGCTATTTCAACATGAGTGACGCATCAATACCCAAAGAAATGGTAATGGTCCACAAAAAAAACTAGCAACACCTCTTTTCCAACAAAGAACTCGCTCAATCAAGCTTTCTATGGTCTAACTACCACTACAAGAAAACAACCGATTTCCGACGGACTTTTTCCATCGGAATAATCGAAAAATTCCGTCGGAAAGGGTCCGCCGGAAAACCCTTCGTCGGAAAATTGGGGTTTTCCGAGGGAAATTCCGTCGGAAAGAACTTTTCCGACGGAATTATTTCCATCGTAGAAGGATTTGACTTTCAACGTCAGTCCGTCGCAAATTTCCGATGGATTTTTCCTCGGAATAATTCGTCGGAACAGTTAACTTCCGACGGAATATTCCGTCGGAATATTCATCTTCCGACGGAATATTCCGTCGGAAAAAGAAGATTCCGACGGAATATTCCGTCGGCAATAGAAAATTCCGACGGAATATTCCGTCGGAAAATTTATTAAAAAAATTCCGTCGGAAGATGAATATTCCGACGGAATATTCCGTCGGCAATAGAAAATTCCGACGGAATATTCCGTCGACAATAGAAGATTCCGACGGAATATTTTAGTCGGAAAATTTATTAAAAAAATAAAAAAAAAAACGCCCACCACCCACCACCACCCTGTCCAGAACCCTAACCCAAGCCAGACCCCACCCACCACCACCCTGTCCAGAACCCTAACCCAAGCCAGACCCCACCCACCACCACCCTGTCCAGACCCCTAACCCACCTAACCCAAGCCAGACCCCACCCACCAGCCCCACCAGACCCACCCAGCCACCCACCAGCCCTACTAGACCCACCCAACCACCCACCAGACCCACCCAGCCACCCACCAGCCCCACCAGACCCACCCAGCCACCCACCAGACCCACCCAGCCACCCAAAAAACAAAAAAAAGTCCGAAAAAACAAAAAAAAAAATAGATCGAATACCAAAAAAATCCGCAAAAACAAAAACCAAATTAAATAAAAATTGAATGTACAAAAAAAAACAGATCTATAATATAAAAATAAATTGAATATACAAACAATCAAATTGAATATACAAATAAAAAATGAAAAAAAAAAACGAATTTACTAAATCTATAATCAATTTGTTCTTCAAATCGAGGGCGTTGTTGTTGATGTTGTTGTGGTTGTTGCGCTATTGTTGAGGTTGTTGCGCTATTGTTGAGGTTGTTGCCACCGTTGCTGATGGTGTTGAGGGTGGGGAAAGAGGATGAAGGGACGAAGGAGAAAGAAAGGAGGAGAGGAGGAAGGGACTAAGGAGAAAGAAAGGATGGAAGAAGGAGAAGGAAGCAGAAGGAGAAAGAAAGGAGAAGGAGGAGGAAGGGACGAAGGAGGAGAGGAAGAGCTGAGAATAGGAAAGAGGGGAGGGGAGGAGAGAGAAAGAGAAGAGAGGCGGTGAGAGGAAGTTAGGATTTTTGTTTTTATATAATCATACATTCCGACGGAATATTCCGTCGGAGACCCCTAATGTTCTTTTTTTTTATTTTTTTTCTTTTATTTCTTCCGACGGAATTTTTCCCTCGGAAATTATATCTTCCGACAGATTTCTCCAACGGAATGCCTTGGCAAATTATTTGACTTTTTTAAAACTTTTCCGACAGAATTTAGTTCCTCGGTAATTATATCTTCTGACGGAAATTTCCGTCGGAATAAATTTTCCGGCGGAATATTCCGTCGGAAGGGACAATTTCCGACGGTATTGTTTTCCGTCGGAAATTTTCCGAGGGATTTTCCGTCGAAAAATTCCTTTTCCGGCGGAATTTTCCGACAAACCAAAATTCCGTCTGAAAATTCGACATTTCCGACGAAAATTATGTCTGTCGGAAAAAGTCCCTCGGAATTCAGCCTATTTCTAGTAGTGTACACCAGTCATATTCTGAAATACGATTTACATCGATCGTAGTGTGCAAAAATCTACTTATAAAAAAAATTGTTAAAGAACATTTCATATTAAGATAATGCACATTAGAAGGTACCTAGTAACTGGTTTTGTACAACAAACCTAAGATAAGGTTGTTGATTTTGAATACTCTTTATGCAACAGTTTATCACCAACACCAAGAAACTCCTCTTCCAGTCATCATCAAGAGGAGTTTTCGCAGGTGCTAATTTGCTCACAAGTTTGTTCACATTATTGGGGAGTACTCCCCCATGGTATCTCTTCTAACTATTTAACACCTCCTTATAATCTTCATTGCCATCCTTTGCATCTACTATTTCCTTTCCTCCAATTGGTATTCCATATACCATGTGAACATCAACAGCTTTTACATCAATTGATCTATTTCTATCCAAATTTAATTTCATTCCTACGACATCAAAATTCAAGACAAGTTGTGCTGAAAATTCAGGATAATTGTGGGGAAAATCCAAGTGTAAGAATCCACCAAAACCCATATCCTTTATATCTTTAAGATTATCAACATGGTTAGCCAACTGCTGGACCAAGTGCATCAACGGCATAACAGTTTGCCTCGTTGTCAACTTTATTCTAGTTCCTTCCTCATCACTAACATCATCAAAGGGTACTACTTCTTTTTGTGCAACTCCTTTCTTGTCTTTCTTTATTCTAGGTTGCTTCTCTACTGCAACCACCTATGGAACCTGAACAATTGATTGTGCTGCTGATTGATCAGCTTCCTCTTTCTCATGTTTATCTTGAACTTTCCCACCCTTCTTGTACTAAAAATTAAAAAAAAAAAATCAGCAAGCAATAGGCCTGAGCACGGATCGGATATCCGATCCGAAACTGGATTTCGGATCAGATATCCGTATCCGCAAAATTCAGATATTTGATATCCGCATCCGATCCGAAAATGTCGGATATCCGAAAATCCGGATATCCAAAATTTTCGGATCGGATAAGTCGGATATCCTGTATCCGAAATTATTAGTACCATACCTTAACTCAACACACGAAGTATATCAAACTTGGATGTGTTTCTGGGCTTAAGACAGACAAGTTTCAAGGTTGATTTTACACGGGTTGAGCAAAATGATACTATAGTAGTATGTAACATCTATATCACATTTGAGCTTAACAACATCAACCAGCTCAAAAACTAAACCAAATATAATTGATATCAAAATTAATGACCGAATATGATATCAAAAACTAAACTCAATATCAATCAATGCCTCAAAGGATTGTACTTCAATATAATTGATATCAAATTAATGACTGAATATGCTTAACCCAAAAAAAAAAATTAATTTACTAATTAAATTGTAAAATACTAAAACCCACATTAAATTGGGTAAACATACTTGATGCCTAACCTAACAAATATACTCCATTTATATGGCAAACTTGTAACCTTCATCTTCCAGATCTGAGCATGAATAATGAAAGCGGAGTGGGCCTTAGTAGTCACGATCTGTAACCTTACCGAAGCAAGCTTGCGACCCTCATTTGCAGGTAAGCCGACACGAGATGGAGATGAACTCCGACGCTACAGATTTGAACCTCGCTGCGAACGGCTCCTCGATGCGGTGGAAGAGTAGAAGTGTTGGTTCATTGGTCCCCTCCGGTCAAGATAGAAAGCTCGGAAATTGCAGAAGACGAAGAGAGAGGAGGGAGGAGGGAAATCTGAGATGAGAGAGGAGGGAGGAGGGAGATTTGAGATAAGAGAGGAGGGAGGAGGGAGGAAGGAGAAAATAGAGGAGAAAGAGAAAGACTGAAAGAGGCGGATGAGCTCTTAGGGACTTAGGGTTATCCTGATGTTTTTAAAATGATAAAAAAAAAAGTGTTTTTTTCGGATTAAGGATCGAATACCCGATCTGATATCTGACTTTTTTCGGATAATCGGATATCTAAAATTGAAATTTTTGATATCCGATATCCGATCTGATATCCGAAATTTTCGGATCGGTTATCCTAAATTTTTGGATCGGATGCGAATCAGAATTTCGGATTTTCGGATTATCAGATAGTTTTGCTCAACCCTAGCATGTAATATATCTTTAATAATTTGAACTACTAAATTATAAATGACCTTACCCTTTTTTCCTTACAATTTGTTTAAATCGGTAAGGCTCTTTTTAGGCCCATCATCAGCCCCATGTTCTTTGTCTCGTTTTGTTTCATCCTCAGTTTTAGGCTTTATTACACCAGATTGCTTTGGTACTTCAATTTCGTTCTCAGATCGTCAATATTAAATTAAAGAAGCATCATAAAATTAAATGCTTATAAAATGAACATTGAGTCTTTAAAAAATGTACGCATATTTTTATAAAGACTACTAAAAAAAAGATAAAACAAACCAACGTTTTATTTGAAAAAAGAACATTGTTTTCCAACTAAAAAAATTAACCAACTAAATTAGCAATCTTAAACTAAAACCTGCCTACTATCAGTGAATCAGAAACAATGTTATGAATGCACCCTAGTCCCTCACTTACCTTCATTAGCCAACTCATATCCAAACCCCCAAAAGAAGAGTATCAAAGTCAGGTGTATAACATTGGAAAAAGGTAGGGTCAGTCCAAAATTTGTCTTAAATAATACTCAAAAAATAATAATAACAATAAGTAAGAGACAACTAAAGCCTTAAGACCTTTAAACTTAAGCTAGCATCCATCATATTCATCAAATAATGAATGTATGAGCCCCATTTCCATCCTTCCTTGGAGTGTATTGGCTATCTTTGGTGATTCTATGGATCAGCATGTCATTGCTTTTCATTTTCATCTTTCAACTCTTTTATCTAAACATCTATATTATCCTTACCATAATAATTACTTTTTTTGAAAAAAGAACATTGTTTTATATTATAACGAACAATCAAACTATAAAAAGAACATTCAAACCAAAAAACAAAACATTAAACTCTTTTAATCAACGAAATCCATCTCAACTACCTTCCACAAAAATAAACACAAGTGATATACCAAAAATGAGTGGATATACTCCTTATTACACAATCATTTAGAAATTAATTAATTATCCCTTAATAATAATAATGGGGTAGGCACATAATTAAAGCCACACGCATGAGTGTAATTGCCCATATTAGGTGCCTCACAAAGAAGATTTATAAGGATTAAGAAATGTTTAATTGATCTTAATACCAAGAGTAATTGCTAAGACAAAGTTAGGCAATTGTCAAAATTCATGAAAAAGATGAAAGATTAGGCAATCAAAGTGTAGTGCATCCAATTCAACGAAGTCCATTTCAACTACCTTCCACAAAAATTAACACATATTATATACAACAAATAAGTGAATATACTCCTTATTACACAATCACTTAGAAGTTAATTAATTATCCCGTTTTCTATGTAACAACATGTCAATGCCTTTCATTTTCAATTTTCAACTCTTTTAATATATACATCTATATTATCCTTACCATTACAATTACTTATTCATAGAAAGAACATTGTTTTCTATTATAAAGAACAACCATACTATAAAAAAAAGAATATTCAAACTACCAAAAAGAATACACCATATCCTGATTTACTCCAAGGTACAAAGAACATCTACTTATAAATAATGAACATTACACTACAAAAAACGAAAAAAATAACATGTTACAATACCAAGACTCACTATATAAAATAATACTCCTATAATTGTTCACAAGTACCAATCCAATAATTAAATAAATAGATGTAAGATCTCAAATAAAACAAAAAAAGAAGATACAATAAAGTAGGCATTTCGTAATGGTCAAAGCTTGTACTAGGTAATAGAAATATCTTTGTTAATGGCTTTCAACATCTCAAGGTCCACAATTGGATCTTGAACCCCTGTACTACTTGTTCCTTCAATTTTCTTCTTACTTTTACCCTTTTTCTTTTCTAAGGTAAGCTATTAATTTCTCATCATTTTGTTCTTCTTGTTGCACACTACATCCCAAAAAATCAAATTACTCACGGATTTATAGAAAAATCACCCAAAAAAAAAGAAAAAAAAAAGACAAATTCAGCCACACAAAATCAACAATTAACATGAATTAAAGAAAACAAATATACTCACTTTGCTAATTCCTTTAATAGATCTTTAGTTTGAGTGCTGAAAAAAAAACCCCAAAAAAAATTAAATATAATAAAAAAACGAAATTCAATGTTAATAGTCAATAGAGTACTTTGCATGATGAAATTAAACTTACATATCATCTTCTTTCACCATCTTCACAAATTTTTGAAGCACAATTATGGTTTTTCTGGCCGTAATCTATTAGGGTTTTGATAGTACTTTAATGGTTTTTTCAGAGAGAAAATAGTAGAGAGAGAATTTAATTTTTAGAGAGAGAAAGTGATTTGAAAAGATTTTACCTTTTATTTGGGGGTAACTATTTTTTTTACTTTCTGTTTTACTCACTGGGTGAAAAAAATCTCACGTTCTTCCTATTTCTACACAATGTTCATCGATATTTTTTATTTTTATTTTGAGGCTTTAATGCGCCTTGCATTTAATTAACAAAGGGGTGTCGTGTTGGGCCGGTGTACCATGCTCATGGTACACCCGGGTATAGGGATCAGGAATTGTACATGATATTGAACAATTGGGAAACGAAAACATAAGGGAGAAGTACATGCATTATACTATGTCAATTAAAGAACAAATTAAGTTGAATCATTTAATGAAAAGGAAAAATTAGAATTCACCCGTGCATCGCACGGGCTTTAATGCTAGTCAAATTAAAATCAACAATGAATTTTTTGGCGTAATTCAGTTTTATTTTTATTAATCTGTTTCATATAATACTCTCTCCCATTGATTCGGGTTGAACTCGGACTCAAAAATCAATATTCGAATTTTTTTTGGATTGGATTTGGACTCAACCTATTGGAGTTCAAAGTCCAAATTTAAGTCCAAATAAGAAGTATTTGAGATTTATAATTAATTAATTTTTACAACTTTATACCAATAATAAGGTTATTTGAGTGTCATTAATTATGATGATGATGTAAATTGATGTTCTAAGGCAAGAAAATTTTAAAAAGGATACATGTTTGATTGACAACAGAAGATTTAAAGTGTGAATAAATAAATAAATATTATTTGTTTAATAATTATTTCGTTGTCTAAAAAATATAACAATGAAACATGTTTAATTGCTATTTAAATACTATGGAAAATATGGTATGTAAAATGTTTTTAAATGTGATTTGCTATATATATATATGTATATATAAATGTATGTATTTATATATGTATATATATATATATATGTATATATATATATATATGTATATATATATGTATGTATATAAAAATGTGTATATATATATATATATATATATAGTTTACTAAATATATTTATTGGGTAGAATGTTGAAAATGGGACGCCATTGTAAAAAAAATTTGGATCAGACTGGATTGGATTCGGACTTAAAGAAATTTGTTCGGATTGGACCGGACTGGACTAAAATAACTATTCGAGCGGACTCGGACTCAAAATTCCAAGTCCAATAATTTTCGGACTGGATTTGGATTTGACAAAGTCCAATCTAGTACATCCAATTTACACCCCTACCAAAAATTAATGCATTGTTTAGTTATGTTACAACTTACTATTGGGCTATTGGCCACTACTTATCTTGCACATTTTATGCATCGTGGTTCTTTATCTTGGCTATCAATTCTTTTGAAGTTTTGCTTCCGCATGGTCCCAATATCCGATTATTGAAGCGCATAGATTGTTGAGCTCGTGATTGGCCCACATGTGAGTTTGTACCACATTAAATTAAGGGGGGGTGTCTCGGGAATGAATGCAACGTTGAAGAATGAATACAGTTGTGTCCACTTTATAAGTTTAGGGGGTACTCCCTCATTACCATATGGTTTTAAGGTGGACCCTCCTTAGTCTTCTGAAGTGGACTTGCACTTCCCGGGGGCGGGCACACCCCAAACCCGTTTGACATTGATCTCATAATCAGAAGTATATGAAACTAGGTACTCACTTCCATATTATTGTAAGAAATTTTATGCAAAGATGATAAAAATAAAGGTAAGATGGGTAAAATTACTTTAGGCTAGAGCTAGCCACCAAAGCGGCTAGGTTGAATTAAACCAGGCTGAGAGATCTCAGCCTGTGTTAAGCTCATTAGGGGACTGGGTTAGGCTGGGTTGGTCGTGAGCTGACCCATACACAAATCGAATCTGGTTGAGATGGGTTGTTGATCGGGTTGAGTTAGAGGATTTCATGGGTTAGCACACCGGGTTAGGGTGGGTTAAAAATTGGGTTAGGCGAGTCAGTGATTGAGTTGTTCTGGCTGGGTTGAGAGGGGTAGAGTTAGGCTAGGTTCATGGGTTTCACGGAATCATATTATGTTATTCATTTATTAAATACATTTTTACAAGTTTTTTTTTCTTTTTTTTTTATTTACCTAAGCTTTTTTTATTTATTTATTTATTTTTGAACATTAATTGGAAGTCGTACGACATTTACAATAAAAATCACTAACAATCAAATACATATCCAAATGGATCAAATTGAATTCGACTTTAACAAAACTTCGATAGTTGTCGCTCCTTTTTCACTTCATCGTTTCTTCATAAATCTTTTTGTGAGGGGTTCTATTGATCTGCAATAGTTTTGAAGTAGATCTTCATTCGATTCTCTTGAATATATTTGACGTATAAAAAACTATTGTGATCCCGCACAAATCTCCATCAATAAAATAATTTTCAGTGGAAAACAAACACACATGGCCTAAGAAGATCTCACAAAGAAAATGATAAATCCGATAAAATGGAATAATAGGTCTCACGAAGCAAGAGAATAAATTAGGGTCTTATTGCAAGCAATAAAAACAAAAGTGATAACAAATGAGAAATAAGAGAGAAAAAGATTTACAATCAACCTTTAGAAGATTGATGACAACCTCAAAACAATGGAGGAAGAAGAAGGGTATTTTTTTAGACAGAGAATAGAGAGAAAACGGATAGAGTTTTTTATTTGCTAATTAATTTAAGGCAAGATATTAATAATGCTGGTGGTAATCATGTCCCCATTCCTTACCTACATTTAGTACTCTAATATTTATTAAATACATAGATCACTCAATAATGTGATCTACATTGTAATTTGTAAGTTGAGGCCATAGAGTGGGGAAAAAAGAATAAAAATAGCTCTAAACTACTAGTTTTTTTGTTGGGTCGGGTTTCAGGATTTAGATTACCGGCTAGGTTACTGAATTGGGCTGAGTTGGACTATCAAGTTGGTTACCGGGTTAGGTTGGGCTAGGTTGTTGAATTAGGTTGGATGGGTTGGACTAGGTCCAAATTATGAAAACACAACCAATGACCCAATTAGCTTCGAACTGTAATCCCTCATAATTTTGTGGTATTTTTATATTTATTTTATATATTAAATGTATTTATTAAATATAGTTTATGAAAAATATATTTTAAATATTAATAGTATGGATATTTTATTTTAAAAGCCCAAATGATTTTATAAAAGAATAAAAAGAGCCTCCTTTGATGTATGTATAGGAACGAGTCTCGCTCTGGAGAATAGGGTTTCCTATCTTACGGAGGTCTGAGTGTGTGCTCTTGCGTGTTCAAGCTTGCCTCCCCATTAGAGGGGGTGTGTGCCTGAGTGGTGTAATGGCAGACGATATTGTGGAGAAGTGGTCGAATCTGAAAATAACGGCAGAGGAGGACAATGTTGCGGAATTGGGCGGTGCCAATTCTGGTTCGCAAGAAAGCAACCTTGATCTTTCGATTGTCGGCAAACTATTAACGGTGAGATCGTATAATTTTGATGTTTTTCAAAGAACCCTAAAACAATTTTGGGCGTTGAAACGTGACGTAGTGTTTAGGAAAATAGAAAATAATTTCATCATCATCCAATTCTTTCATTGGCGTGATAATTAGAAGGTTCTGGATGGTGCGCCGTGGAATTTTGATAACCAATTGTTGTTGCTGAAGGAGATTCATGGTGACGAACAACCAGAATCTATTGAATTGAAATTTTACCCTTTCTAGATTAGACTTTATAATTTACCTTTTGATAGTAGGTCGAACTCTGATGAGCGAACCATAGCAGAGAAAATTGGTGTGGTAATGGAGGTTGAGGAAGATGTTCTGGGGTGGGATAAGTCTGGCCATGTTCGTGTCATGGTGGATTACGACAAAGCCTTTGCGTCGTACTCAGAAAATTAGAAATAAAAAGGGGAATACCTTCATTATTCAAATAAAGTACGATAGGCTATCTACATTTTGCTATTCGTGTGGTATCCTAGGACATACCGAGAAAGATTGCCCGAATGTAGCAGAGGACGAGGAATTAGAGGAGAAGCAATGGGGGCTCTGGCTTAAAGCATCCCCTCGAAAAGGTTGAGCTAAGATGACTGAGGAAGTGTCCAGGCTTTGATTAGCATCTAAGAAGGCCCTGGTGTTTACTCATAAGCCTCATCAAGATCCTATTTCACAAGCAGATGCTCGTGTGATTAATGCAATTTGCAAGCAAGAGGGGAATAAACAGGGGCATGAGATGGTGCCTGTTTTGGTTGAAGATGAACTATTAATGTCTGATTAATTTAACCAGGGGAATAATCGCTGCATTTTGGACAATTTTAATGTAGGTGCAAAAGAGGGGGTGCTGCAAGGACTTGTGGAAAAGAAGGGTGGGATGGATAGTGAAAGTGAGGGGGAAGGATTTGTGAGGGAGGAAGCAGGGCCATAACAGGGGGAGGGAGAGTCTAGGCCGGCCATGATTTTTGTGTCTGGTGAGGGAGAGAAGGTTGGGAAACACTCGGGTAGGAAAATAAAAAGAGGGGTGAAGGAGAAAAGCAGTGAGGGGAGCAGTAAGATGGATTATGAGGGTGAGAATGTTCTTGGGAAGAGAAGTAGGAAGGATGTGGGGGATATGATGGTTGTGGAGAATGTGGCAAAGAAACTTTAGTTGACGAAAATTTAACGGATTGCAGTTGGCGAGGTTAGCACATAAGCTACCCGCCAAACTCAATGAGTATCCTTATTATTAACTGTAGAGGTCTGGGAAACACTCTGCAATTAATAGTCTTCGGAACCTTGTTCGGAGAGAGCCCATCTCTATTATTTGTGATAGAGACGAAGCTTAGTAGTAGTGAGATGATGAAGGTGCGTGCAAAATTGATAGGGTATGAAGGAATACAGTCGATCAGGGGATTGCTTTGTTTTGGTTGAAAAGTTTGAGAGTGGAGCTGCGGACAATGTCACTTCATCACATTGATGAGACAGTTCGAGAAGGGTTAGGGCCGATGGATTGGAGGCTTACTGGATTTTATGGGTGGCCTGAGGTGCAGAATCGTCACTTTTCTGGGAAGCTTCTTAGTGAACTCTATGAGGGGAAGGAAAGTAGATGGGTTTGTATTGGGGATTTCAATGAAATTTTGTTGGAGTCTGAGAAGAAGGGTGGTCGTGATAGAGCATTATGGCAGATGGAAAATTTCAAGGAAGTTGTGAATGTGTGTAATCTGGTGGAGGTTCCTTATTCAGGCTACGATTTCACTTACGATAATGGCCAATGTGGGGAGGACAATATTCAGTGCATGTTAGACAAGGCTCTTACGGTTCAGAGTTGGTTGTCTTTGTTCCCGTCGGCAAAGCTCTTTCACTCTCCGATTAAATTGGTCCTAGATGAGAAAGGGGGGAAGAAGAAGAAAGGGGAAAAATTATTCAGATTTGAGCAAATTTGGACGGAGAATGAGCGGTGTGAGGGAATAGTGGAGCAGTCGTGGTTAGCAGGGGGGGAGGCGGTAGGAGAGCAAGTTGGAGTATTGCGCGGAGTTGCTAGGGTCGTCGAGCGATAAGGAGTATGGGAGGATTTTCGAAGAAATTAGAAAGAGAAGAAAGAAGCTCGCATCATTGAATAGAGGGGTTAGATTAGAAAATAGGGTGAAGGAGAGGAGGAAAGTGGTTAAAGAAATTTCAGAGTTGCTCCATTTCGAGGAATGATACTGGAGACAGAGGTCTCGTGCTCTATGTTTGTCTGCGGGTGACCAGAATTTGAGGTTTTTCCACTGAAAAGCATCACAGCGCAGAGCAAAAAAAAATCTCTTCTTTGGTGCGTGATGATGGTGTCCGAGTGGGTGATGAGGAGGGTATATGTAAGGTGGCTGTGGATTATTTTCGGGGCTTATTTACTTCTTCGAACCCTGAAAATTTTGATGATGCTTTGGTGGGGATTGATCGCAGAGTGACTGATGAGATGAACGGGACTCTTTGTGCCGAGTATAGGGCGGATGTGGTTTTTATGGCGTTGAAATAAATGAACCGTTGAAAGCTCCCGGTCTAGATGGTATGTGTCCTTTATTTTTTCAGACCTATTGGCATATTGTTGGTCCGGCGGTTACTACTTTGGTTCTTGGGATCTTAATGGAAATGCTATTCCGGAGGCGATTAATAAAAATTTTATTGTTTTTATTCCGAAAATTAAAGAACCAGATAAGATGTCAGAGTTTAGGCCTATTAGTCTTTGCAATGTGGCATACAAATTGGTCACTAAAGTTCTTGCTAATCGCCTCAAAACTTTTTTGGCTGATATTACTTCAATTAATCAGAGTGCCTTAACTCCGGGAAGACTAATTACAGATAATATTCTGGTTGCTTTTGAAGTGTTTCATCATATGAAGAATTCGAGTAGTGAAAGTGGTTCGATGGCTCGAAAACTTGACATGGAGAAGGCTTATGATAGAGTTGAGAGGGACTTTTTGAGAGCGGTAATGGCCAAATTTGGTTTTGCTGATAGATGGATTGATCGGGTTATCCATTATGTTTCATCAGTGTCATTTTAAGTTCTGATAAATGGGGCACCTTCAAGGGAGTTTACCCCTTCTAGGGGTATTCGGGAAGGTGATCCTCTATCCCCATACTTTTTCATTTTATGCGCCGAAGCTTTATCGGGGTTGTTGACTAGGGTAGTAGAGCGAGGAGGGTTACATGGCATTAGAGTGGCACCATCAGCTGCTCCCACTTCTCATTTGCTTTTTGCAGACGATAGTATCATTTTTTCCAAGGAGAGTGCGGAGGAAGTGGATACTATTAGGGATATATTGCATACTTATGAGATAGCTTCTGGTCAAATGGTGAACTTTGGAAAGACGACATTGTCTTTTAGCAAAGGAGTGTCGACTGATAGGAGGACGGACCTTGCAAGGCGGTTGGGAGTGAATGTTGTGGATATTCATGACAAGTACCTTGGGTTACCTACGGTTATTGGTAGGCCGAAAAGGGTACTAACGAAAGGGATAAGGGAGAAGTTGTGTAAGAGATTGCAAGGATGGAAAGGGGGATTTCTTTCTAAGGCGGGTTGAAAGGTCTTGATTAAGGCGGTAGCCCAATCTATCCCAACCTATGCGATGAGTGTGTTCAAATTCCCCTCCTCCTTCTGTGATGAGTTGCGTTCTTTAGTAGCCAATTTTTGATGGGGAAAAAAGAAGGGAGAAAGAAAAATTCATTGGTTGGCGTGGAAGAAGTTATGTGCTCCAAAGGCAGCCTAGGGGTTGGGATTTTGTGATTTTAAGCTATTTAATGCGGCTCTTTTGGATAAACAAGCTTGGAGACTTTTGCAATTTCCGGAGAGTTTGGTGGCTCGTGTTTTGAAGGCCAAATATTATGCTAATGGGAGTTACTTAGACTCAGAGCTTGGTAGCAATCCAAGCTATACATGGAGAGGCATTTGGGGTGTAAAATGGTTGGTGAATAGAGGAGTTCGATGGAGGGTGGGAGATGGTCTCAACATTTCGGTGTGGGGGAGCCCGTGGATTCCGGGTACACAGTTGCGGAAGGTTATCTCTCCAAGGGGTAATGCTCAGGAAAACTTGAGGGTTTGTGACTTAATCCATTTGACAGTGGCGAAATGGAATGTTCCCCTTATAAATAATTTATTTTTACCTTTTGAGGGAGATCGCATCCTTAATATCCCTCTTAGTTTTCGTCTTCCGGATGATACTTTGTGTTGGGACCTTGAGAAAAATGGAGAATACTCGGTTCAGTCAGCTTATAGGGCTATTTTTGGGGACTTGGATGCTGGAGTTGTGGCCTCGACATCTATTCCTACCAATGTATGGAAGAAGGTATGGCATGCTAATACCCTTCCCCGTATTAAATTATTCTTTTGGCATGCTTGTTGTGGGGAATTTCCTACTATATTGGGTTTGAATAAAAGAATGGCGAGTGTTTCTGCTGTTTGTTCTCTTTGTGGTGTGGTGGAAGAAACGGAATTGCATTGTTTGCGAGATTGTATTATTGCTAGACTGATATGGGATGCCAATGAATTTGAGGTGGAGTTATGGGGTCAATTTGGCTCGTTTGTTGACTTAGCTCTTGATTGTTTGGAGAGATTACCGAGTAAGGATCATGGTTTATTTGTGACCATTTGTTGGGCTATCTGGAATGCGCGCATCAGATGGCTGTTTGAAGGGGAGCAATGCAACCCGAATTGCTCATTGGACTATGTTGCTAAGCTGATGAGTGAGTTGCATAGTGGGGAGCAGCCTGCTGGGCCTGTAAGCAGTAGGGGGAGATGCAGATGGCAGCCACCTGGGGGCAGCTTTGTTAAGCTGAATGTTGATGCAGGTTCGGTGGCTGGGAAGGGCTCCTCTGCTGGAGCTGTGGTCAGAGATGCTGTTGGGATGGTGCAGCAGCGTGGAATTTGGAGGAGTGCTGGCAGCCTAACATTGCAGAGGTTATGGCTGTGTTGCTTGGTTTGTAGGCTGTAGACCTGCGCAAATGGACGCGCCCCCTTTTAAAGCCCTAACCTAGCCCTAAATTAAACAGGGCTAACCCTGTCCAATATATAAATGGGCGGGCTTTTAAAGGACTATCAATTTATGGACTTATAAAGGATTGGACAAAGTTTTAAATGGCTGAAAAAGGGTTACATTTATGAGGCCTTTTTAACCTCTATTCTAACCCTTTTTCACTTTCTGATTCTCTCTCTAAATTTTGATTTTCTATCTCTCTCTTCTCACTCAAGTATAAACACTAAAAAAATCCCCAAATGCTCCCAAATTATAAACCCTAAATTTCTCCAAAATTAGTAGTCTCTCTCCTCTGTTCTCATGCTCCGCCGTTTTACAGATCCTAGGTCTCGTAGCTAGGTAATACATGCCGGCTAATCGTACGATTGTGATTGATGTTGCTGAACTCCGTGAGATTTTCCTCAAGCTGAAGATCAGATCTAAATACATTTTATTATTTGTCCCACAAAAAAACCTTTAAAACAAAATTAAAGAAAGAAAAAAAAATGATACCGTTTACGATTTCGTGTGTGAGCCGTCAGAATTTTTTTGGTTATTATGTCCTCAACTCTTTAAGTGGCTATAAATTCATGAGGTTTGGTAATTTTTTTTGTTTTTTCTTTCAAGGAATATTATGTTCGTTTCTCAAAACAAAAATTAATGAGAATACTTGTCGCCTCTTCAAAGTACACATGTACAAAGCCCTTAAAAGACCTATTATAAGTTTATAACTATGTTTATAAAGTTTAAATGGGCTGGGCCAAGCTGGGCCTTTCGGCCCATAACCCAGCCCGACTCGGTACAAATTTGACTCGGCCCGTGTCCAGCCTAGCCCCAATCCGACCCATTGAACAAGTCTAGCAGGCTGTGATTGAGCTCGATTTTAAGCAAGTGATAGTGGAGAGCGACTTTCTTGGGTTAATCAACGCAATAAAGTCACAAGAGAGAGGTTCTAGTTCATTGTGTATTATCCTAGATGATATTTATCATATAAGCAAGTCTCTTGAGTGTGTGTCGTGGAAGTTTGTTTATAGGGAGGGAAATAAAGTTGCCCATGAACTTGCTCATCTTGTTCCTTGGGTTCTAGGTAGACATATTTGGTTGTCGGTTTTCCCGACTTGCATTGTACCCTTGGTGAATTTTGATTCCCCTATGAATGAATAAGTTCCCCTGTTTGGTTTCTTCAAAAAAAAATTAAAAAGAATAAAAAGAGCCTAGTATTATTATTCCATCAAATGTTTTAATAGCCCAAATTAAATTTTGAGCCTACATTAATTAATAGGTCAAGCTATTCATGACCCATTAATAAGTTTACTTAACCTCCAAGATTTTTAGTAACCCTACATAATTACCTATAAATACCCCTTCACTCATCAAAAATTGACCCTAATTACTATTGCAATGGTGATATTCTCTCTTTTTTCTCTTTGATTGACATCCACAAAGAAAAAAAAATATATATTCCTTCTTCTTTTTCTTTCTAGTTAGTTCGACGCACACAAAAAAAAAAAAAAAAAAAAAAAAAAAAAAAAAAACTTCCTAGCAAAGCCCACCCCCACCACTGCACAGTGCCCTATGATGGAGTATTTATTTTTATTTTAATTATTTTCAAAGTTGCTGCAAGTTTCGATTTTTGATTTTTAATTAATTTTCTATAGATCTGAAATTTTACTAAATTTTGTATGCGTATTCTAGACATTATTATACATATTGTGTAAAATTTTCAGAATTTTTCAAGTAGTTTTACTATTTTAACAAATTACTACTTTGAATTGACAATTTTCGATTTTTAAATCTGTTTTGTGTTTAAATTAGTTGACCCCAATTATGCACGAAAATTACATGATATTATGATATTTTCAAGATGTTTTATAACCCTAATTATCATGAAAATATTTTCAGAATATATTTTTGATTTTCAGATTTATTTATTTTATTTTGTGAATTTTCTATAAATCCTAATTTCATGAATTATATTCTAAAACTTCTATAGATTAAATATTTAAGTATGGTTAGTGTAATTAGATTATGAAATCATGTTTGGAATATTTATAAATATTATTTTCACATTTTATAATTTATTTTCAGATTTATTAATTTATAGACATATGTACTAGAAATTGTTTTAAGAGTCGAAAAACGATTTAATTGTTATGGATTTTTGTATGGATGATATAAAATAAATTTTTGGGAATATTGGATAAAATTAATTATACTTATAAATTTCCAGAATATTATGGTTATTTTAAATTGTATTTTTGAGGGTTTAAAATTGTTTTCAAGCACTAGAACTTATTTATTATGTTATAGAGATTATACAAAAATCATGAGATGAATATTTTGGTAAATATTGAATTATTTAAGGGTGTCCGAAATTTCCAGAATAATTATTTATTTTTAAAAGGGTTTTAAAGTGTATTAAAAGTGTTTTTAAAGTGTTTTCAAAAAAAAAAAGAAAAGTGTTTTTAAAGTATAAGATTGACTAATACTTTACCCTAATAAGTGTAGTTACTTGATTAACATTAATTAGTGTTTTTAGACATGTTATAGAGTGGATTAATATAGTAAACGCTGCTGTAAATATTTGTTAGTTGGGAATTAATATTAATTAGTTCCTTTTTCTTTCTCTAGGAGAATGTTATTTCATAAGCAAGTTCTAGTAAGGGTGGAATTTCCAAAGGTTCATTCAAGGTATGTCAAGTTACAAAGCTTGGACGTAGTATCATGTGTAGAAACTAAAATTGAAAGTAGTAACATGTTTAGGAATTGGTATATTACTATTCATGTTGCAAGTATGATTAATTGTGGTTCCGTGTTGATTGTTGGAATTGTTGTGTGCTATGTTGTCACACCTAATGAAAGAGAATAAAAGGAAGAGATGTGGAATTATGAGAATGGTTATTGAGGCATGTTTTAATTCATAAATTATTACATGCATATTCAGTTTATTTATTATGTGGTACCAATCATGATGGAGATCTTATTGGTAACCCAAGAGGTAAGTTGTGACATGATCTATTTACATGTTCACCAAGCTAAGAGGAAAGAAAGAGAGGAAAGGAAAAAGGAAAAAAAGGAAAGAAATGGAAATGGAAATGGAAATTATTTGATCACTTGCGTTATAGGATTAAAATCAATTAATGCTTGATTTGATGTGTTTTGTGTGTATGTGCTATGTATGAACTTTCCAAGCTACTGATCACTTAAAGTGAAAGAGGTTGCATCAAATTCACTAGATTGATGCATGTCTAGTCGTAAGGTAGTTGGGGGAACTTGACCCTTGTAGTCATGATTCCTTTGGTTGGCCGGTCAGGATCCCTGGTTCGCCTTTAGTATTTAGAGCGCTCTGGGTAGGTGGATACGAGGTGTCCCTATCCCTTTTAATGTGGCATGGGTAGCTCCCATTGTCCACTTGCAGGGTTTTACCAACTCTATTTGATGAAGTGCCAAAGTCTCTAATAAAGTTGAAAATAATAATAATGAATGACTAGTAGTCTAAAGGATAAGGAATTAATATTACTATTAATGGCAAGTCTAACTCATGTTGTTCGTTAGTTATCATGCCTTGGTTTTGTAATTTGTCGTACTCAGCTTTCGCTAACGTCGTACTTTGTTTGGTCTGGTTTATTACCATTGACCTTGTGATGACCCATCTTATGTTGGTGAGCAGTCAATCAGGGTCTTGGTGACTTTGCAGGTTTGTAGAGGCTTCTCAAGGGCATGAGTGATGAGTGTAAATGATGATTTTTAAATTCTCTTTATCGTGGCAATAGCTTTGAATTGTGGTTTTATTAAACTAGATTTTTTTAATATGGATTGATTATTAAGTTTGATAGATTTTTGGGCCTTACTGGTTCCAACTTATAATGACTTAGAGTTTGGTTGGTTTGACTTTATTTAAGTTGACTTTAGTCTCCGTTGCAACACTCTGAATAAGTCGATACGTTACCAAACATGGCGGTAATACCTTAGTAATTGTCTATTAGTTTTATTGAAAAATGTATTTTTAAAGGAAGAGAATTATTGGGGTGTTACACGAACTGAGCTGGGTTGAACCGAACTTGACTCATTTGACTAATGGTCGAGCTACCCAAGTTAGGCTTGGTCAACGCGACCCAGTGGCCAGCTCTTCTTTAGGCCTACAAGCCTCATTAAGAATTTCCATGAGTCTTTGTATTTAAGAATAAGTGGGATTATATATTAGGGGCATGCAAAAATATTTGATTTGAAAATTTGTTGATCTGATTCGATTTTTTTCGTTTAGGATAATCTAGAACAGATATTTGAAAAATTCCGAATAATTGGATATGGATCAACAAAATTTCACTTTTGTTTATCCAAAATATCTAAAATTTGTCCAATTACCTGAATTATCTAAAAATATGTGGATTATCATAAATATTTGAAACACCATCATACATATTTATCCGAAAAATATTTACATACATTCTTCTGGTTTTGCTTTAGAAAAAAAAATTGAAAAGTTAAGATGGACTGGATATTCGAATGTGTGATCCAAAAAAATCTGGTCCGAAATTTTTTGAATGTCTAATCCGAAAGATAGAACAATATTGAGCAATGGTTTGTATGTTTTTGTCATAAATCTATAGATATGTAGCATTTTTGAAAAGATATTTTGTCATAACCCTTGTGTTTGATAGCTTTCTATATACTTCATAACAATTTTTCAGTTGGTACACAATTACATGTTGTATCCTTTTCAAATTTTTAAGTTGACCAACAAACTTATTCTTGTGTTACAGAGGGTATTCCTTCAATTGTAGTATCTCCATTTTCTCATGTAAATGGACAACATTTCAAAGACATATTAGTGACTACTAAAGACATGATTTATTGTCAGAGTGTTAATTATATGCTTACCTTCTGCAGAACAAACCCTATTATATGATTACTATGCCAAATATTTTTTTGGTGCTTTACTGTGGCAAGATGTGGTTTATATAGGACTCTCAGCTGGGTAATATATATTCCAAGGCTTGAAAACTCGGTGCCATAGAATAGCATAACTGCTGTTGCTGAAGATTATCAAGTGCTTATTAGAGATAACAGAAAAGCAAGTGTTAAAACTCTGATCCTGCGGAAACTGATATGACCCGACATGCTAAAAGGAGCACAAACACGCACCTAACCGTATGAACAGGTTAAGTAACAACAATTCTTTTTTTTCCTCATGTACTAAAGAATAAATGTCAAAAATTCGAAACAATATAGACTAGTAAAGACTGTACGCATAAGTGAAGTTTCTAACAACTGCAATCCTTTTTCACACATAGCGAATTTCTTGATACTAACCATCTAAATATTCTCTATGTCTTGCATACTTCGATCCTTTCTTGTGTATGTCAGTGGCAAGATCCCTATGAGCATGACACTCAGGCAGAGCAAATACTACAAGAAAGATTGAGTGCCCATCATAGTAACAGATATCTGTATACAAACAAAATTTTGCTGACACATACATCTATGCAATTCTTTCTTAAACTAAAATAAGTGTTACAGGCTATTGACAAGTATTTCTTAAGTCTGTATTCACAACATAAGCATTAGCAATGGCTGCTGAATTATGTGGTCTCAGTTGTTGTGAGCTATTGTTAGCTGTAATATGGCTAATCATTTCGAAACCGTAACTTCATGGTTATGGTTCCCAAAATAAGATATCCTGTATGTTTTACGGTCTGTTTCTAGACTTTCTACACATTGTACCCGCTTCTTAACATCGCATTGTTTAGAATCACAATTATAATAATACCTGTTGAGAAATTTCACATACGTTAGAGGGATGTAGAATATTGATTATATGTAGTAGAACATTGGCATACACAAGAATGCACGCCAAATGAGTGCTTTCCACAGAGTCCACATAGATTGATATTACATATAGAATTACATTCGAAACCTATTCAAAAACAGAAAAGGTTACCCGGGATAAATACCGCCACAACTATACAAACTTATTTCCCATCCTGATCAATAGCCTGTTACATGCACCAACAAGTTCCAGGACACTAATGCATTTGGTTTGGGCGAAAATATAACTTTTCATCTCAGTATCTTTCAATATGGTTCTTAATCCTGACAGCTCACCACATTTCTTCACCAAGCATTTTTCCCTAGTTATAAGAATTGGGCAAACATGTTGTGCACTCACCTTGTTCATAATGGAGCTAAATTTCTTTTATTGAGAGGCATTAGTACTACTAAAAACAACAGGTTGCCAATAAATCAAAGAAGGTTTTTGACGTGCTGATTTTGGCACGTCCATGCCAAATCTCTATTTAAAGAGCAGTAGCACGACCATAACAGCAAAAAAAAAAAAAAAAAAAAAAAAAATCTCACTCCTCTCCTCTCTCTCTCTAAACTTCTCTTCCTCCTTCACTTCTCACTCAAATCCTCACAAATCCCACCCAAATTCAACATTTTATGCTAAAATTTTCATTCCTTTTTAACAAAAAATTAATACTCCATTCTTCATCTTTAAACCTAAAAAATCACCCAAATTTCCCAAACACTAACAAAAAAAAAAATCAAATTGGGGGTTTTCTTGTGGACTAAAAATTAAGGCAATTGGTTGAAGGAGAGAATTCAAGCAAGCATAAGGAAGGTTAGAACGGTTCATTTGCGGGTTTTACACCCACGATAGACTCGGTATAATCGTTCCTCCCCTTTACTACTTGCTAGCTTAAATTCATGAATGTTTGTGTATGAAATTGCTTGAAAAGTTGTTTTAATTGATAATGAGTGAATGATTGTTGATAAATGTTAAGCATTGTTGAATTTGAAAGTGTTTTGTGGAGGTTGTGAGAACCGGATTTTTGTAAGTAAGTGTGAAATTGAGGAGTTGATTTTTGTGAATGAAGAGCATGCTTGCTTAAGTAGATTGTTGTGTTGATTTCTTTGAAAAAAGTGCTTGATTTTTCCAAAGATTGATGTTGAATGTTGTGACTTGAAGTGATGAAGTAAGTCTTGGTTGTTTTTGTGATTTGCTTTGACTTGATTCTAGGTGGTGGACTTAGAGCCTTAGTGTGTTTTGTGTGGTGCTTGTTGGTGTTGTTTGAGCCTTGAATTGTTGTCTTAGTGGACTTGGGGTCTTTTGTGCGTTTGGTGTGGTGATTGCTTTCTAGTAGTGTGTTTGATTGCCTTATAAAAAGACCGATCATGTCTAGGAGGAACCAACCAAGAAACACCTCCTCCGCTAGACTCAGGAACCTTCCACCTCCACCCACCGTCGAACCACCACAAGTAGATACCTTAGGTATAGTCTTTAATAATTCCGATTTGATGAACAACTACCTAAGAATTAGTAAGAGACGAATCCGGCCAACTAAATTTTAAAACCATGAGGTATCCGAAGCCTTAGGTGTAGAGAATGATGTTAGACAACTATTCTTTCAAACCGGTGTTCCAAATTGGTTAGAAATGCATGCTAACACCTACAAACGGCTTACCTTAGAATTTCTGTCCTCACATTTGTCCACCGAGATAACCGCAACAACCCTCAATATATGACCTTTTAATTGATGAACACCCATCACAAGATGACCATAGAACAAGTAAACCAAGCATTTGGGTGGCCATCGGATGGCAAATTCGGACCTAAGGATAAGCCTTCCCAAAAGCATAACTCGGGATCTTTTTGGAGAAAAATCACCGGCCTATTTACTAGAGATCCTAGGACCAAAAAGGCCACGACCATAGTACACCCCGCCTTTATACTATCCCAACGCCTAATAGCTAACACTATTTTTGCCAGAGGAGATAGTTTGGGTGTAGTTTCTAAGCGTGAGTTGCTTTTTCTTTGGCACTTAAGTGAGGGTGAAGAAAGTTTGAATCTAGGGGCTTGGCTTGTAGACCACCTAGATGACGTAACCACGGGGAGTGGAGTGATAACAATTGGGGGGATGATCACTATTATTGCTGCTTTTCTTGATCTTAATTTTGCAGATTTGGAGATCGTTCCCGGACTAACGAGACAAGACATTCGTTCCCTCAAGGCTATGCATTGGTTGGAGGAAGAAGGAGGGGCTAAGACCTACACATGGTTGGTAAGTAGGCGCCCTTATGAAACCTTGCCAAACCCGGAAGCCACGGTTCTTTACAACCCCGAGAATTGGATCTTAGAGCCAGATTTTGAGTGAATTCCGGGTGGAGAAGATGACCAAGCCCAAGGAGGTGAGCAACAAGAGCAACAACAACAATTTCAACAACAACAACAACCACCATTCCAGCACCCTTTTCAACAACAATCTCAACAACAAGAAGGCTACCAATACCAAATGCCGAAAGGCTTTCTTAGTCATGAGCAACAAATGGCCAACCTACAACTTGGATTTGGGCAACTACAAACCCAATTTGAGACCGTTCGAAAGTCCAACAAGGACATTACAAAAGCCTTTGACACCATGAGGACGAGTTTTGAAGTACTTCCAACGGAGTTGGGTGAGTTTCGAGGTATGTATCAACATTTGCATCCGGGAGGATCAAGCTCCCAAGGTGGCCCAAACAATTGAGTAAGATTTCTCCTCCCCCTTTATGTGCTTCAAGAGTCTAACATTGGGGACAATGTTCATGATAGCTTGGGGGGGAGTCATTTACATGCCTTCTTGACATGTTGGTTTGTTTTTATGTGTGCATGTGGTTTGTCCCTGTTCCTTAACATCCAAAACCCTTGAATCCAAATTTGCTCCCTTGAAATCTAGTACCATTAATCCAAATCCTTTATCACGTGAATACTTCTCCTTTCTCTTTAGTTAGTTGTGTAGTTTTGTTTTTCCTCTTATGCTTAACTTAGCTTAGTTGTGTAATTATTCTTGTCAAAAAAAAAAATTAATTTGATAAAATGCCTAAGGATGAGACTCAAATGACGATGCTTATATGTTTTGCTTGCTTGACTCTTGAGCGATGAGTACTAGTTCTTTTAGAAGGGTGTATGCAAGAGTTGGGGTCATTTAGAGGCTTATTAATCTTGATTGCATTAGTGTATATGAAATGAAAGCCAATGAATGCTCAATTGCACGCCTAGTATAGGATATTGTCTAATTTTCTCAAGTAGGATATGTTTGAATTAATTTAGGGTCCCTTGTGCCCTTTATGTACCCCCTTTCCTCCCCGAAATGAAACTCTATTAGGGAATTGATTCTACTTGTATCATGTGTAATAAGTGGCGTAATAAGCCACACGTTCTCGATAAAGAAAAAGCCGCTCATAGTTAAAAGAGGCAAGGGCATTGAAAATTGGAAAAAAAAAAGAGCATAGAAAAAGGGGAGAACAAAAATTCCCCCAAAACTTCTCCAAAAAAAAAAAAAAATTTCTCTTCTTTAGAGGTCAACTCGTGGATGCCTCCCACACCTTGTTTGCATTGTTGTTTCTTATGAAATTCCCGAGTTAGAGTGTAGTTAAGGGCCCTGGGTGTGCATTTTGGGAGGTGGACTAGCATTTTGAGATTTTATAACCGAAAGAGGACTTGTTACAACTTTGGAATATCTAGGTGTGCTCTAATGAGCTAGTAAAAGGTCTAAGGAAGTATCCTAGTGTAACCTTTCTTAGTTCTCCTCTCTACCCGCAACTCATGTGTACATTGGTATGATTGGTAATTCTTGAAAGTTGTTCACTTGTCTTGCTTGTGTCTCATATCCCGATGAGTTGACTTGGGCGAAAAATTGAAATTGTGTGATTTTTGACGATGTGTTGTGGATTGTGTGAGTTGTGGGGTAAGCTCATTGGAAACCCTCACGAGATAAAAACTCGTCCTCTAGGGAGACTTAGAGGTTTAAATTGCTTCTCACTTGCCAAAGTGATTGTGGTTGCTACCATGCGAATTAGTGTGTATATGCATTCTCCTTGTTGCCCCTCCTTGTTTTGTTTCTAGGAAGTTATTTCCCTTCTTTGGTTTGACACTATTGTTTTTCTTGAGGACAAGCAAAATCTTAGCTTGGGGGGATTTGATAACTTGTTATTTGGTATGATTTTAGGGTACTTTTGAACCTTTTTTCATTATTACCCGGCATCAAAGTTCATTATTTATCTTATTTTTATGCAAATTTTGTACCATCCATGCTTCACGGGTTGTTTGTGTTTTTTATATAATGTAGCTATTTTTAGCACTATGGATGTGATCAAGCATGAGTGAGCAAGGATAAGGGCAATCTTGGTTGATAGAGCCATGGAGGAAGAAGGAGGAGTGCCTTAAACAGAAATGAAAAGCTTTTGGAGAGCCTTGAAGGGTTGTTTGCGTAAGCGTCAACTTCAAATGACCATAACTTTTAATATACTCAACCTTTTAAAGTGATTCAAATTGGAGATTAAAGTTCGTCTCAAGAGCTTTCCAACAATTAGTTGCAAGTCCATTTCTGGCAAGAAAAGAAGAAGTTAAAGCCTCCTGAAGTTAAGCTTTCTAGGTAGGGAATTCTGCATGGACGTGCAACAAAATGGCACGACCGTGCAAGGCTACACGTCCGTGCCAAAATCTGCACGTCCGTGCAGACCTGCTCGATTCTTGGCAATACGTACTGCCCACTTTTTCATCCTTCTGCACGTCCGTGCGAAACTCGACATGTCCGTGCAAGCTTGTTTCCGGGCTCTTTCCTCGTTTTCTCCGTCCTTTTTGTTTTGAGGGTGATATATATATACCCCCTTGGCTCCCCTTGTACGGGGATGGAAGTTTTTAGGGCTTTCTCTTAGTTTGTAATCTTAGAACATTAAAACTCTTAAATCATTAGTTAGATTTTAATTAGGAAAATTTTGAAATTACCAGCCAAAATGTATCCATTTTCAAAATAACCACCCGTTTAATTTTTATTTTTAAATTACCACCCCTTAAATTAAATAATCACTCAGATTACCACCCATTTCAAAATTCCAGTGGGTTTTCGGGCCCCACCTACCTTATTTCCCTCCTTCTTTTTGTTCATTTATCTCGACTTCACTCTCTCTCTATGCTATTGAACTTAACCAAACCCCTTCCTCGTTCAATTTCTTCACCATAAATTCCACCAATATATACTATGCCAATTATGCAAAAATCAAAAGCTTTTACCATCCAAAATCAGGGATAATACAAGCAGCTTTGGAGGAGAATCGTGACTGTGGCTCGGGCTTCACGGTGAGTAAGCTTGAGGGATTAGGGTGATATGGATCAGGGCCGAGAATCGCCACCATTGTAAATGTTGGAGAATCGTGACTGCGGCTCGGGCTTCACGATGAGTGAGCTTGAGGGATTAGGGTGAGATGGATCAGCTTTCTCTCTCCTCTTTCTTACCTGAAACCACCATGGGATTAGGCAAATCGCTAAACCCCTGTTTTTCGGCCTCCCACCTTCAGAAAACCCTGAAAAACTCACCATTTTTCTTGATCTTGATGAGACATTGATCCACTCTTCCGCCGAACCGCCTTCTAAGCCCTTCGATTTCGTGGTTCGCCCGAAAATCGAATGTGAAACGATGGATTTCTATGTGATTAAACGACCTGGGGTTGAAATTTCTTGAATATCTGTCAAAAAAGTTCGAGATTGTGATATTTACTGCAGGATTAAGGGAATACGCCTCGCTCGTGTTCAACATTTTGGACAAGAACAGGGTCATTAATCATCGGCTATACCGCGATTCTTGTAGAGAATTGGATGGAAAATATGTTAAGGATTTGGCTCAAATGGGGAGAGATTTATGGAAGGTTGCAATTGTTGATGATAACCCAAATTCAATTAAAATAGGAACCCTAATTTAAGAAAACCCCCAATTCAATTGAAGCATGAACCCTAATTTCATAAAACCCCCAATTTTACCTATTTACCCCAATTATAGTGGAATTTGGTGAAGGAAATGCAAATTGAAGTTGGGAGAGCTATTTAAAAGAGAAAAAATCGGAGGGTAAATCAGTTAAAAGGGTCAAAATAGCGGTTAGTAGCCGTTAGGTGGGGCCCACAGACGGAAAACCCACCGGAATTTTGAAATGGGTGGTAATCTAAGTGATTATTTAATTTAAGGGGTGGTAATTTAAAAATAAAAATTAAACGGGTGGTTATTTTTAAAATGGATACATTTTTGGGTGGTAATTTAGAAAATTTCCTTTTAATTATTAGCTTGGAAAACTCAATTTCAACCATTGTAGAAGACAAGATTCCACCATTGTTGTTCAAGTTTGAAGCTTCTAGTAACATTCTCTTTCCTTACTCTTCTATCTTCTCTCATCTTAGTTGTTAATTACTTGTTTAATTCTTGCATGCTTAGATTGTTAATTAGTTTAATTCTTAGTTTGAATTTGTTCATGAATTGCTTAAACCCTTTAATTGCTTTATTTTCCATGTATTGTGAGTAGTCTATTTTCTAGGGTTTGGGTAAAACCCTCATTGTAGTCACAAAGAATTTGTTGCATGTGCTAATTTGGTAATTATTGAGTGTTAATTAGTTGAGCTTAAGCGGTTTCATTGTTTAGTTCTTGTATATGGCCATTGCTAGAACTATTTATCCAAGCTTTCTCAACGAAGGATCAAGAGATGAACTTGAGTTAGCTTCTTTATGCTTAATTGACTTGAAATGTCATGAGAATAGGAATTTCCAGTCAAGGGAATGTTTATGTCATCGTGATTATTCTTTAACACTTGATTTATGCTTTGTAATCACGAGAGTAGGTTGTATTCATGATTCAAGTAATTCCACTAGCTTGAGAGAGTAGTTGGGTGTCTTAGATGACTTCCCTTAATTTATCCCCTTAATTTACCTTGATTGTTGCATGATAATTGTGATTTGTGATGAAGTTGAGTGGTATAACCCGAGCCCTAGATTCCTCTTAATATTGTTAATCTCCCCTTAGCTTTTAGTTGTTTTGAACTAGTAGAAGTTACTTAAAACCAAACCAATATCGACTTCATTTATCTTATTTAAACGATAGTATCTCGGTGGTTGATTCAACACCTCTCTTGGGTTCGACCCTTTCTTACCCTTGCTATTAGTTAGTGAGACCAAGATAGGATTTATTTTTGGTAGGCTCGACGACGGCCTATCATGTACATGTGGCTTCCTCATTATGCAAGCTACATACATTATCTGACCATAAAAGGTCTTTTTAGAAACATTAATTTCTCATGATTTAAGATCACAGTTTGGTTAATTTCACAAGTAAACTTTGATATTATATTGGCCAAAACTCAATAGATGGCACTCACACTGATGCACATAACCCAGACTACAAGATAATTGATGAGTAGTAGGGGAAGTCACTAATATACATCCATCAACATGGTTGGGCAAGAATAATATTAGGATGGGTGGCAACGTGAGAAGTCCTCGTGTTGTCATGCAACCGACCCCATAATTTTGGTATTAAGTTTCATAAGAAGATTTTTTTTTTTTTTGAACCACAGAAGAAGAAGAGTGGATTGTACAATAAGACTTAATCTAAAGACAGATTACTAAACTTGATTTCAAGGATTTTTATGAAGTTCTTAGAATGTAGTTTTTGGACTCACATCCTGATTACCACCAATTTGAAACCAAAAAGTTAATCCTACCTTAGCAACACTAGTGGAAATATTGTCATTTGTAACACTCTATTTGTAACGGGCATGATAAAATTTGTTACAAAAATAGTAATTGTAACGAGCAAAATATATAGCCGTTACAGAAAAAACTCATTTGTAACGGGCAAATAAATGCCCGTTACGAGTAGTTAATAATTGTAACGGACAAATAAATGCCCGTTACGAATAATTAATATTTGTATCGGGCAAATATAAAACCCGTTACACCTAAATCATGCGCTAGGGTTTAATACTCGTAATTCTCTTTCGCAGCCGCTTTTCTTCCTCAACGCTCTCTCTATCTTTCATCCTTTCTCTTTCCTCCTTCCTTATCTTCTTTCTCTTTCATGTTGTCGGCGCGTCGGTCGGTCCTAGCAACGGCGACAGTGGCGCAAGGAGCTGGTACAAACCCACCTCTCGTCGTTTCCCCCTCTGGAAATGATTTTTCATGAAGGTTCGTGCTATTTTCTTCTTTTCTCTTTAAATAATTTCATTATTTCGTGTTTTTTGAGTTTTTGTTTTGCTCAAATTTACAATTTCATGTTTTCGGAGCCCAAGGGTTTTCTGATTTTCTATTTTAATTCAATATTACTCCATAGAAATTGTTCCTTTCTCAATTACATGCAACACCGCAAATTACTGAATTTTGACAACATTTAATTGTCAGTATTTCTTGAAATTATGTAGATCTGTGTTTCTGAGCTTTCAAATTACTGATGTGCAGTGGAGCGAACCTGGGTATGGGATTTAACCCGGGTATTGTGGCGATGCGAAGGTTGGGTATGGTGATGAGTTTGATGATGATGAGGTAAAGGATGTCTCTTAGATAATTTTTCTGCATTTTCATGATAATCTGACCCTAATTATATATACCGTACAAAGTATTATCTGAGCTCAAATTTATCAAGTGCTTTTTGTGCTACTGATTGATTTCCTTGCCATCTTTATGCATTCATGAATTTGGTGAGCAGATTTTGTTTATGTTTGATAAGATATTTTGCTGAATAACTTTGAGATTGGTTTTGTAAACTTCAACTTGCATGGTTTAGGGATCTTTGTAATATGCAGTACCATCATATCATGGGAAATGATGTTAGAGTATGTTTTATTGATGCTGTAATTGTGCATTATTGTGCTAAAATTTAGTAAGAAGAGTTGTAGTCTATATATTTAAAAGGGCTGGATAGTGGATATTGTTTCGGGGTTTTCTGATGTCCTGCGGGAGAGTTACAATTCCAAGGCTGACCTCTGGACGTCTGTACCTGCAAAACAACGGAGACTCCGGTGGGTGGGAGTTCCGCCTCCAACGATCAAGTTAGAATGTGTATGAGGAGTAAAGTGCGGAAAGTGAAAGCCATTATCGAACACTGATATGCTAATACTGTGAGCATGATTTACCTTATAATTATATATGCCATTATCGAACACTGATATGCCTCATATTATATATGCCAGTATCGGACACTGATATATTTTGTTGCTCGCGCAACAATGTTATTTCTACCTCCTAATTTTTAAGTATGTTGTATGTTGGTCGTGTATGAGTCAGCTAATTTGTGTATTAATTTGATGATTTTTGACCTTAAATGGACCATTGAAGTTTCTCATTAGCGTAGGATTTTGCTAGTTTCTGGCCTGTCCTTGCTATTGGTTTGTTGTGAAATGACTTGTGGTTCTTGAACTTAGGAGAACTTTTGAGAATCTACTTTTGAGATGCATTATTTACCTAGAAGGTTAGAACAAGAATTGATTTATAAAGGCTTTGGTTTAAGAGGCTATGTCTTTGCAACTTGATTTCTCTTGATTGTATGATTAAATTTGGAATACCGTTTTACTGAACCCATATTTGGTTTGTTGTGAAATTTCTCACAGACCGCCTGCTTCTTCAGCCGCCCATCATTTCAATAGTTCAGAGACTTCTTCTCAAAGGTAACCGCCTGTTCTCTTGTACTTTTCTCTTTGCTTTTCTTTTTTCCAAAATGGTTGCCCAAAAGCACCCGGCACGACCTAGGTTAGTGATCAACCGGTCACCGGGGACGGCTGAATCTAGAACTAGTAGTGCCGGCTGCCCCTTGCTAGACCACCCTTTGCGAACTGCTAAGAGTTCGACTGTCTATGTGTCTGTCCAGGACACCATGGCCAGAACAAAAAGAACTACAAGAGTGACAAACTCAGACGGCTCCTCATTTTACCTGCCCATAAGCGAGATCTCGGACGTCATGATTACATTCTAACGGTGCCGGATGCTGAAGATACGGTAGTCTGGCCAGAGAAGTCCAGCTATAGGGACGAGTGTTTTGGCTGCTATGAGGCGGCCTGGTTTAAGATTTCCTCTACATCCGGCTGTAGAGAGGATTTTGGATGGGTATCAGCTGGGTCTCTGGCAACTGGCCCCAAATTTATGGTTCAACATCTTGGGCTATGTTGCCGGCTGTGAGATGTATGAGGTGGATCCAAGCTTCGAAGCATTCGCCCATATGAACTATCTCAGCCGGACCCCAAAAACAAGCGGGACCAGCTGGTACCAGCTTTCTAGCCACAAGAGCTACATGATGACCATGGGGAAGAAGAACAAATGGAAGGATTGGAGAAACACCTTCTATATAGTCTCCTACCTTGATAAGGTCAAGAACAAAAAGTACAATAGGTAGAACAGGGATCCACCATACTTGACAGGCGGCTTTGACCTGCCGCCTGTTCCTCGAAGAACCAAGGAAGAGATCCTTGACCGAGGGCTCTTCAAAGTAATAATACAAGCGAACCCCGAGACTGGGGTGAGGGAGTTCATCCCTCAACATTACATCCCAAAGTATAACTGGTTATACGATAGGAAATATCTGGTCGCCTGCGGCCTTAGCGAGGAGATGCCGAGAGGTAGCTAGCCGCCTGTTTTGAGTGTCTTGTTAGACTTGGCTGATTTTGTGTCTAACCATTTGATTGATCTTTTGCAGATAAAGCTATGGAGAAAATCTCGGCCTCCAAGAAAGCAGTCGCCCAAATCCGCGAGGCCATTCTGGGCAAGCGGTCTACTGAAGAGTCGCCTGCCAAACAGGCGCCTAGGGTGAGTTACTTTTAGCACAATCCTTTTATGTTTGTCGCCTGTTTGTGACCAAATGACTTGTGTTGCAGGGCAACGCTGCCAGACCTTCCTCCTCATCCCAGCCGAACCCCAAGGTCAGGAAGCAGACGGCCAGGGATGTGGCGACTCCTGGCAACGCCAGGAAACAGGCGGCCGAAAGGCAAGGAAGGACTCCCCCAAAGCGGGGCAAGGACTCCAGCTACCCCTGGGAGTAGCCGGCCCCCTAGACAAAAAAGGTGGCGAGAGGTATAACTCGTTCAAATTTTCTAACTTTCATTAAGCAACCGCCTCTTCTGAAATCAGGCGGCTTGTCTTCTGTTATTATGCCGCTTATTAATCAAGGTCTACTTTGTGGATGCCCCTGAAAAGCTGGACTTGGTTCAGATGGCCAAGTCCATGTTGAAGGCCATCCCTGTTGAGGATAGGGAGTCTGTTAACGGAGTCAGCACCCTTAACCTTGAAGCCATCCTGGCTCTCCTTGCCGAGGTATACTTTGTAAAAAATTCTCTCTTTTACATTTCAACATTAGCTTGGTCGCCTGTAATTGACGACTGTTTTTTGGCCGACTGCAGTCTATGCTGCGAGTGTATGGTCTCCGCAAACCCATCAACGAGAAGAACAAAGAGGTAAAAGCTGCGAAGGCCATGGCCGCCTCTGATTCTGATATAGCTATGTTCCAGATAGCTCAAAACGAGATTCTGACTACTGACATCCTGTATTACCAGGCGCCTGCCACTTTGCAGGTCAAGAAGGACTTATAGGCGGCCAGGAAGAAGATCTTGGAGCTGGAGAAGTCAGTTAAGGACCTCAAAGCTGAGTTGGCGCCTCTAAAGGAGGCAGACCAAGAAGCCGAGGGACTCCGCAAGCGGGTAAATAAGCTTAAGGGCTGCCTACAGAGTCAAGAGGCTGACCTCACTCAAAAGCTTAACGAACAAGCTGGTGAGGAGAAGATGGCGCTTGTTCAGGACATGACGGACGACTGCAGCGCCATTATGAAGATGACCTAGGCGGCCCTCTTCCCTGAATCCGGCTATGAAAAATGGGAGAGCCAATTCGCCGTCTGTTCTGATCAATACAACAAGAAGATCATGGAGCAGGCAGACGGCGACGAGGATGCGGAGGATGAGGCGTCCGACTCCACCTCAGGGGAGTCGGACCAAGAAGGGGATGACAAAGAGGAGGCGGATGCTGAGGGAGAGCCGCCGCAAGAGGAGGCGGATGTCGGGAAGGAACAGGCGAAGGTTGAGGATCCCAACCAGGCGGCTGCGACACTGAACGCCCTCCAACTGCTTGAGCTTTCTTCTTTTAATGTCAACTTTCCTTGGCCTGGGTGCCGCTTGTCTTGTATCATTACCCGACCAAAGGGTCGGGGTTTATTGACAATTTTTTAATTTTCAAAATTTCTGTCGATCACCTGGCTGACTGTTAATATTAAGCATCCGGCCGTTTTTGCCGGTTTCTCCAAATTTTTGAAGTGTTTGAATTTTCGCTTTTCATGAATTTTACCAAGTGTATGTAGCTTGCTTCTTGTTTTCATGAATGCTTTATATACCGACTGTTCTTGCCCCTGGGCGACTGGCGCCTGGTTTTCAAAGGTGAGTTGATTGACTTGGAATTTTTGATACTTAAAGAGTATTACTAATACTAGGTCAATCAATCACTATGGTGATTGCCCCAAACCAGGCATCAAGTCGGCCATTTTACAAGCGAACACCTAGCTTAACTCGGCTCTCGGCCTTATAGTCAAACGCAATATGCTAAGTTGTACTTAGTTTATTTTATTGATCATCAATAGTCCGTCTTCTTGGTGCTTATACAGAACAGGCGCTAATCTGGATGTTTTTAATCAAAGTAGCTTTCGTGGTGTTGCTAACCTTAATAGGAGTAGTGGTCGAATGCCGCCTGTTTTTTACAAAGACAGGCGGCTTCATTCGTACCTTTTAGGTCCCATTGTAGGTTGGCTATGAGTTAACCTTTTGGGGGTTAATCAGTCTCCCTCGCTTGAGCTTGAGTAAACAGAAGAATCAGTCAGCCGTGGTCGCATGTTGTTTTTCTGTTTACAATTCCTTGCATGGAAACAGGCGGCAATGGAATCTTTAGCCGTAGTAGGCGCCTGTAGGTTTGCAAGAGATTATAACCTTTAGAAGGAATAGTGGCTGAATACCGTCTGTTTGCCATTAAACAGGCGGTTTGATTCGCACCGTTTAGGTTCTATTTCAAGGTTGTCAATGTGACTATGAGTTAACCCTTTGGGTTAATCAGTCTCTGTCACTTTGATTTGAGTGAGTAAAAGAAACAAGCGGCTTTGGCCGCATGTACCTCTTTATTCGCCAAGTTTTGCTTAACTATTTACTCAAATTATGCCGGTTTATTGTCCCAAGCAATAACAGGCGGTTTCTGACCTAGATTTTAACTGTCTACCGCGTCTTTTCAGTATAGCGGTACGTTTATCTTTGTCTCATGTCAAACGACTGCGAGGTTGTCAAGAAGACACTCGGTAGGGTCGTTTGTTTTATGTTTATAGAGCAATGTGTCACCCAAATGGGAGATGCTCTCTACAACGAATTCACCCGGATGGATGTCGCCGGACGCCTGCTCTGTTTTGGGACAGACGTATATTTTTAATTTCATAACGATCATTCGGCCATGGGCCTTAGGTTGATCATCCGGCCTGTGGCCTCAAATAGATTAAAGAACAGTTTGCTAAGTCCAGACTTAACATTTTTACTCACGTGAGAGTAAGTGATTAAAGGAAATAAGGCCGACTATGTACAGGCGGCTTGCCCCATTGAGGAGACTTGCAAAAAGCTGAAAAATAGATTACAAATTTTCTTGATATGCTTTCATATACAAATAATTTACAAATCTCAGAAGTAGTACTTTTTCAAGTTGTCTACGTTCCAAGTTCTGCCTAGCTACCTACCGTCTGGTGTTTCCAGGCGGTAGGTGCCGCCTCTAACTTCTTCATAGATTCGGTAGGGGTCATCCCAGTTATGAGTCACCTTTCCTTGTTCGTTGGCCCTACCGACTGCTTCCATTTTTCGTAACACAAAGTCCCCTACCTTTAGGGGCCGCTTGTGCACTTTTTTATTGTAAGCTCTCGTCATTCTTCGACAGTAGATCTCATTGCGCAAGGCTGCATTGCCCCTGCGTTCTGAAAGTGAATCCAATGCTAGCCGCATGGCTTCCCAGTTGGTCTCTTCGTCATAAAGCATGACTCGAAGAGTCGGCTTATAGTGTTCAATATGTAGAACAACCTCTGCCCCATAAACCATGAGAAATGGAGTTTCACCAGTCGCCCCTTTTTCAGTCGTCCTGATGGCCCATAGAACATGCGGTAGCTCGTCAGCCCACAGGCCGCCGGCTCTTTTAATTTTCTTCTTGATGCCATCAGAGATTAACTTGTTGAAGGCTTCTACCTGGCCGTTTGCTTGGGGCGGCCGACTGATGCAAAACAATGAGAGATTCCTTGGTCTCCCAACCAGTTTGTGAGAGCAGGCGTCTCAAATTAGGGTCCATTGTCAAAGACCATAGACACGGGTACCCCATACCGAGTGATGCCATTTCTCCAACTAAAGGAGATGACATCTTTTGTTTTTATGCCTTTGACTGCCTCCGCTTTTACCCACTTGGTGAAATAGTCGACTGCTACCAAAATATATCTCCGTTCGCCTGTAGCAAGCGTATAGGGACCCAGAATGTCCATGCCCCATTTGGCGAATGGTACTGGGCTATGAATAGCCATCAGGTCAGTGGCCGGACGATGGATGAGCTTGCCAAACCTTTGACACGACGATGGATGAGCTTGCCAAACCTTTGACACTTTTCACATTTTTTAACCATCTCCATGGCGTCTGCTTCCAAGGTAGGCCAGAAGTAGCCTTGTCGCCTGGCTCTCTTTGCCAGTGTCCTGCCGCCTATATGGGAGGCACAGAACCCAGAGTGCAAATCTTCGAGGACCTCTCGGCCCTTTTCTGGGGTAACACACTTCAAGAGAGGTTGTAGATAGTCTTTCTTGAAAAGTTCCCCTCTGTGAATCTCAAACTTAAACGCACGCTTCTTCATTATGATCATCTCCCTGGGTAAGTATCCGGCAAGGTGTCGTCTGTTAAGTATGCCTGGATGCCATCCATCCAGGTTGAGCTTCGATCAAGGATTCCAATGGGCTCCTCCTCAATGCTCTTTTTTTCCATTACTTCCCAGAAAACAGACCTTGGTGTGTCACAAGAGGTGGATGATGCCAATTTGGAAAGAGCGTCCGTCTGGTTATTCTCGGACCTGGGCACTTGACTGAGATGGAATTCTTCAAGTGTCCCAGCCTCTTCTTTGACCGCCTGTAGATACTTGATCATAGCCGGATGTGTAGCTTCATAGTCACCATGGTATTGGCTAACAATCAATTGTGAATCACAACAGGCGTCCACTTTCTTTGCCCCTGCCGCTTTACACATGCGGATGCCGGCTAGTAAGGCTTCATATCAGGATTTTCTGGATCAGCCAGCCTAGTTATCTCAACAATGAAGTCGGCAAGCGCCTGCCCTTTCACTGCTTTCCTTGGCTCAAAAGTAATTTCTAAGCTTTGCATTTCAATTGCCCACTTAATCATTCGGCAGGATGATTCCATGGTTGTTAGTGGCCGCTTGATTGGCTGGTCAGTGTAGACCACGACCGGATGTGCCAAGAAGTAAGGTTTCAACTTCTTAACTGTCATAAAGAGGGCCAGGCCGAATTTTTCAACCATGGGGTACCGCAACTCAACATTCTTCAGAACATGGATGATGAAATAGACGGGGAGCTGGCAGCCGTCTCTTTCAGCAAGGAGAACGACACTGAGAGCATGATCAGAGACGGCCAAGTACATGTATAACACTTCCCTTGACAGAGGGCTGACGAGCCTTAACAAAGAGTGCAAGTGTTCCTTCAACATTTGGAAGGCTGCCTCTGCATCCATCCCCCATTCAAACATGGTCTTCTTCTTGATGGCTTGAAAGAAATAGAGGCACTTGTCGCCTGACCGGCTGAGGAATATCCCCAATGCCGCCAGGCAACCTATTAATTTTTGAACTTCCTTAACAGTACGGGGCGACTGCATATCTATTACCACCTGTATTTTTTCCTGATTGGCCTCTATCCTCCTTTGATCAATCCGAAATCCGAGGAACTTCCCAGACTCAACACCAAAAACACATTTCTTGGGATTGAGCATGACCTGGTGCCGCCTGAGTGTGGCGAATGTTTCTCAGAGATCTGTGAGATGGTCCGTCTGAAGTTTGGATTTGGCTATCATATCATTAATTGTACGCCTCCACATTCCTTCCAATTTGATTAATGAAAACTGTATTGATCATTCTATGGAAAGTAGCAGGCGCATTCTTCAAACCAAACGCCATCACAGTGTAACAGAATAACCCCTGATCAGTGACGAATGCTGTCTTTTCTTGATCTTTCTTCCACAAGGATATCTAGTGGAAGCCTGAATAGGCGTCCATGAAGCTCATCAAGGCGTGGCCGGCTGTAGATTCGACCAGACTGTCGATCTTTGGGAGAGGATATCTATCCTTTGGACATGCCTTGTTCAAATCTGTGTAATCTACATACATGCGCCAGGTTCCATTCGGCTTCTTTATAAGGACAACATTGGCAACCCATGGTTCCTTTTCTTTTGCCTTACCGGCTTCTTTCTGGGATCCACAGCAAGTTTGTGGACGGCTAGATCCAGGCTGATGCCTGGCATTTCGTCTACCTCAAAGGCAAAGATGTCTTTGAATTCTTTTAACAAGTGGTGAAAGCCTACACCGAGTTCAGCAAAAGCAGTCGTCACAACCTTAACAGTCCGGTCAGGACGAGAGTCATCTAGGACGACGTCCATGTGCTCACCAGCCGGCTGGGGACGGAGTTCATCCGGCCTTTGACCGTTCAGTGATGGCTATCGTCTGTCTTTTTACTCGGCCACCATTTGGTTGGCCTTTCTTTTCTTGTCGGTTGATGTTGCAGCAGGCGCAGCTTCCTTAACTTGGTCAAGGTCAGTTGTGTCTCCACTGGGGCCGACTGCGACCACAATGGGCTTGACATCAGAGAGGTAACACTCCCTGGCCATCTTCTGGTCTCCCCATAAGGAGCCGACTGTTCCATCATCCTTCTCATACTTGAGAAGCATGAGAGACGGAATGATAACAGTCTTGGATTCATTTAGGGTGGGACGCCCTAAAATCATATTGTAGGCCGTTAGTTCTTCAACAACTAAGAACCGGACCACCATGTGACGTCCTTCCCCTTTATTGCCCAGGCGAATAGGTAAATCTATTCGACCTACCGGATGTACCACACCACCCCCAAATCCTACTAAGGGATGAGAGACCTGGTGCATACTCTCGGGCTTGTACCTGAGCTTAGTCAGGCACTTGTGACTGATGAGATCAGACGAACTCCCAATGTCAATGAGGATCCGGCCAACTCTTTGGTTGCCCACCTTGCATTCGATTACAACAGGGTCATCATGCGGCCTCCTGACTCTTCCCTTGTCATTTTCAGTAATAATGACTTTGGGGAATGAATCCTTGGACGCCTGTCCCTCGTCAACTGAGTTAACATCGAGCCGCCTGACGTAGTCTTTATTACCCCGGATTGTAGGGCCGCCTCTAGAGAAGCCGCCTGCTATTGTATAGATCGGAGTTTCATCAGTATCCGAACTATTAGCAAAGTAGGACTTCTTTTTGGGCGGCTACCCAGTGTTAGTTTGTAGGGTAACTTTAGACCTCAAAACATAGGACTTGAGTACCCCTTTGTCAACCAGGCGGTTCAACAGACGCTTGAGGCTATAGCATTCGTTGGTATCATGGCCAATATCCTCATGGTAGTGACAGTATTTGTTTTTGTTCCGATTTTTGGCGGAACCTTTCATAGGAGCCGGCTTATCAACAGAGACCTGGTCCTTAATCTCCATGAGGATGGAGTAACCGTCTTTATTGAATTCGTACTTTGGGGAGTACGTCTTCGCTTCTCTCTTTTTCTTCTAGGTGACTGTTCAGAAGTTTTAGCCACCCAGACTTGTTTTCTTTTCTTTTCTTCCTTCTTAGCCGGCTGTGATGGCCGACTCTCTTTTTTGTCGGACCTCCTTGAGTCCGACTGTTTGCCGACATTGCAGAGTTCGGTCGCCTGTATATAGGCGTCCGCCTCCATCAATGCCTCTTGGAGGGTAGCCACCCTCTTTCTGACAAAGTCGAACTTGAAGGTCGACCCGTCCTTCAGACCTTTGAAAAAGTCTGTGTAGGCTACCTTATCAGACGGCCCTTGAATCTGAATTTTCATCAGATTAAAGCGCCTGATATATGAGCGCAGCCCCTCTTGGTAGGGACAGCTGTCCGTTTATCAATGAGATCCTTTATCTCCCCTTTGAAACTAGTCATGAGAGTCATGAGCTCGTCTCTAGTGATGGGGGTGGATCCTTCGGCCACCTGGGGCTGTCCAGCCGGCTGGCCGACTTTTTCACTGGGTCCTGCCTGGTCGGTGTTCCGTTCCCTCTTTTCGGTGGGACGGATGCGCCGTGACCTGAGGGACCCGTCAGGGGCCGTGTGGGTGGCGACTTCATAGTCGTCATCTGTATCCTGGTCTGAGTAGACCTGGACATCGACCATAGACGGTTTCTCATTAAGAGGCGGTACAGGTTCTTGCGAAGTCATCTCATAAGTACTCTCCCCACAGATGGCGCCAAATGTTTTGGGGTTTTCTGATGTCCTGCGGGAGAGTTACAATTCTAAGACTGACCTCTGGACGCCTGTACCTGCAAAACAACGGAGACTCCGGTGGGTGGGAGTTCCGCCTCCAACGATCAAGTTAGAACGTGTATGAGGAGTAAAGTGCGGAAAGTGAAAGGTCTCTCTTGGATTCCAAGAGAGTATCTGCAATGTGAAATTGCTCGGTTCGAGGTGTCAGGTGTCCGACTTTCTCTGATTGTGAGTTAATTTTGAATTCAATGTTTCTGAATCGATTGGATGTTCCTCTGAGGGAAACATCTCCCTTTTATAGGGTGTTGGAAAACGTGCCCAGCACTAGGTTTTAGTAAACCTAGGCCTGACTGGGCTTTGCCTAGGAATTTGGGCCGTAGAAGGCCATTTTCCTGATGGGCTATCTGTCTGCCACGTGTAGTGGCCTGATTGGTCCACCTTGGACCTCTCACAAGGTGACACGTGGCGGACTCTGGTTGGTCCATGTGGATGACACGTGGCAGGACGCGAGTGGTCCACGTGGCGAGGAAAATCCCTGATTAGATACCACCATTGCAATATAAGTTATTGATTTTGAGATTAAGAGGTTGGAAGTTTTTTAGGTGACATGCTTGATTTCTGTTAGTAGTTTTGCTAATACTGTGAGCATGATTTACCTTATAATTATATATGCCATTATCGAACACTAATATGCCTCATATTATATATGCCAGTATCGGACACTGATATATTTTGTTGCTCGCGCAACAATGTTATTTCTACCTCCTAATTTTTAAGTATGATGTATGTTGGTCGTGTATGAGTCAGCTAATTTGTGTATTAATTTGATGATTTTTGACCTTAAATGGACCATTGAAGTTTCTCATTAGCGTAGGATTTTGCTAGTTTCTGGCCTGCCCTTGCTATTGGTTTGTTGTGAAATGACTTGTGGTTCTTGAACTTAGGAGAACTTTTGAGAATCTACTTTTGAGATGCATTATTTACCTAGAAGGCTAGAACAAGAATTGATTTATATAGGCTTTGGTTTAAGAGGCTATGTCTTTGCAACTTGATTTCTCTTGATTGTATGATTAAATTTGGAATACCGTTTTACTGAACCCATATATATTTTTGCTACCCTGTTTACGTAAGCCATGTTATCCCTAATGGGCATTTTCAAGAAGCATTGGCCAAACTATGTCAAGACTTGGTTTAATCAACCTGCTCGCAAGACCAGGAGATGTCTTGGTATTGTACTCAATATTTTTAAGTGGTATCTTTAGACTTTGGTTTTAAGGCCCTTTGTTGAATTATTTAAGTCTAAACGCCGGTTTTGTATGCAATTACAGCCAGGCAAAAGAAGGCTGTGAAGATTTCCCAAGGCCAACTGCTGGACCTTGATCTTCGCCCGGTTGTTCACGGTCAAACTCTCAAGTACAACATGAAAGTCTGGGCTGGAAAAGGGTTCTCCCTTGAAGAATTGGAGGTAACTATATTCATTTCATTCATTCTGTGTGGATGATGCTAATGTTAATGTTATGTGAACTTAAGTGATATATGTATTATAATTTGTTGAGAATGGAAACTGATGTACTTGTACATCATGTATACTTGACATGTAAGCTTTTTGATGGAGTTTTGGAAAAGGAATGCCTCAGTTGAATTAAATATTTGCTCCTCTCACACACTCATGCACTGACACACATCTTTCAGACCTTTTAGTGGCTTAGCATGCTTGAAATTGTTTTCAACTGCTGATTATTGGTACTTCTGTTGGAAGTTAAAATTTGGCTTGTTCTTGTTCTAATCAGTTGCCTAAAATTTCAGCTGCTAAACTGAGGGACTGAGGGTAGCATCAATGAGATGGGCAGGCTGAAAATAATCTTACAGATTAAAGAGCTGAGGGGTGGAGGTTAATCCAAACAATGAGACGGGTAAGCTGAAAATAATCAGTCATTTATATCTTGTACAACTACTATATAGGTATGTTTACATTCAAGAAGCAATTATCTTTCTTCTCTAGCTTAATACTTATAATGTATATCTTTACTACAGATTGTTGGTGCATTGATAGACGCCGAAGTGCTTTGGTTGCTGCTGTTACTGTTTCTCTTGATTGCTGCTGTTACTGTTGCTCTTTGTTGCTTCTGTTACTGCTGCTCTTTGTGTTCCATTGTTTACTAAATTTTGTAATCATTAGCGTTTTGAACTTCTCAACAGGATGAGATTATAATTAGTTTTTGAGATACAAAATTGGATTTGGTGTATATGTTATGTTTGATAATATGTTTGTGGCATTAAATATTTGGATTTGTTATATGTTATTGTAGTTGATAACTAGCACCTGAAATGCTAGTTACAAATGCCCCTAATTTTTTGTTCTATTCAGAGATTATTTCTAACAGGCACTATAAGTGTCCGTTACAAATAACAAAGTATTTGTAACGGGTATTTTAAGTGCCCGTTACAAATAACCAAGTATTTGTAACGGGCATTTTAAGTGCCTGTTACGAATAAGTAGTTATTTGTAACGGACATTTTTACCGCCCGTTACAAATAACTACTGCTGCCCGTTACAAATAACATAGCTATCTGTAACGGCCGTATATGTAACGCCCACCGCCTGTTACAAATAGGCTGTTTTTGCCCGTTACAAATAGACATTTTTCCACTAGTGCAAGTTAACATCAGGCCCAATAACAAGTTAGTGATTTGCGATTGAACTGTTAAGCTTACCCCATCAAAATCTCGTGGACAAGCTGAATGATAATCATGTATCAACTCTCAAGACTGATAGATTCAAGGTTGCTGCACTAGTAATTGGGTCAGTTATCTAGTAATCTTTCTTACAAAATGTTGATAAACGTAATTAGAAAAATTTGCAAAGTAAAAACTGTGTGCCTACTGGCTACTAAGGCCCTTTTCCTTGTGGACTTAATTTTATGATCCATTCAGTTCAAATTCATTCACTTCACTTCGTTTAGTTACAATTAGTTCAGTTCAGGTCCATTTTAGACCAAAAGAAGAGGGCCTAAAACACATCACCAATCCAAAAGGCAACCTTATTTATCTGTTAAGAACTGACATGATTTTGAGAGATTATAGAGCAATGTTGATTGATTGACCTGGAAATGCAGATGCAAACATAATTTTAGAGCATTTGAGAGGCTTGAATCTCTCCCAATAATATCAATGAAACTAAACACACGATGTTTTACTAATAATCGTTTTTATTTGTTCTCTACTATCCTTCATATTGTTTGTTCGTCGATAATACTTGATATTTCCCTCTCATTGCTAATTCCCTTGCTTGCTTCTTCTGCAACCTAAGGTCTAATAAACTAACTGCAGTTCCCATCTTTTTAGGCCAGTTCATTACATCAAGACTACTCCATGGTAAGCACCATATTTTACAGTTTAAACACCCTGATTTTCTACTAGAGACCAACCTAAATACGGAGTAACTATCTTTAAAGCATTATGTTTTAAGTTGGGTAAACAAGTTCGATACTTCAATGCAATAAAAGAGCTTTGAACAGCCAAGACAAGAGCTCGAAGCTGATATGGTATAACTGATTTCAAACAGTGGGAAGTCTTACATGAAATAAGCGAAAGTTATTCACTTGCCTTGGATTATCTTTTGTAGATCTCTGTCCACTATAGTACCACTTATAACCATCAGGTGGAACACCAACTTCACTTGTTTCTGGAATAATAATCTTGGGTTTTTTTATTGACCTGGGCGAAACAAAGCACCATCAGCACAAATAATTAGGAGATTGAAACCAAGACATGTAGTGTAAACAAGTACAATGAAGTAACAATGCATACCTTCTCTTGGCATCAGGTCCGTACACATTCCCTCTAGGTTCCCTAATTCTAACATCACCCACTTCCTTCTCATCACTCGAAAATGCTCCGTTGTAGCTTGGCCAGCTTCCTTACCACCTGCCATCATGTGAGCCATGCCTTCACTCAAGTTATTCTCCTTACTAGCTTGTGGTTGCATGCGAGATTCAGGGTTTGCTTGAGTTCTTAAGTTTTCATTAACATTTCCACTGTCTTTTGACTGATTTTGTGGCTTCTCACAGTCCACATATGTTGTGGCACGGCAATAATGGTTTCCGCAATGGTAATATTTTCGCAGCTTATCATCTATTGTCCTATAGTTTCTAGAAAATGTCCATTTATGAATATTTTCGCAGCTTATCATCTATTGTCCTATAGTTTCCGCAATGGCAATAATGGTTTCCGCAATGGTAATATTTTCACAGGGCTTGTAGAAAGCGATTTTTGATCTTTTATTAGAACCAGGAAAAGGGGATGGCTGATTAACTTTTTTAGAATCAGAAGATGTAGAAGTCGATATATGCTGTTGCATCAATACCTCAGACGGAGATGGTTCTAACCCTGAAGGACTTAATGCTGACGAAGATTGTAAGCCACCTTGCATATGCATGTTAGCTTGAGCCTGTGCACACAGAAACATCTTCAATTAGAGCTGAGGTACAGCTTCGAGATTTTTAACCATGTTATTGATCAACGCAGGCTATTACAATCGAAATACATCGTTTTGCTTCATATAAACTGCATTGTTTTGCTTCACAATTACAAACTATATCCTATCCTCATATAAACATCACAATTTATTTCCAATTAACTTGTGCTCTTGTTTAATTTCTTCCTTCATCAAAATCCCAATAATGTTCAGGTTTAACACACGCAATCACATTACAATTGTCATCAAAGACCATATTTATCCATCACCACAATTCAAGCAAAATTAAACACATGAATAACCAAGGTCAGAAATCTAGCTCAAATACAACACAATGCCGAATCCAACTAAACGTCTGAAGAAGTTCAAGTGAATATGATGATTTAAACAAACCAAAAAAAACCTAACCAATTGATCTTCTCACATCATTTATCAATCTCAACAACACTAGAAACAAAAAACCAAAAAAAAAAAAAAATTAAAATTAAAACTACCAACAAAGTATAATTATCACCCAAAACACTATATCTTAGTTTGATACGAAACAAAATATATTGCAAGATTACATGTTTAGTATCATCTGGATACCCAATTAGGCCATCACTTAATACAACTACTCCATTTCTCTACCAAAATCATCCCACAACTTGGAATTAACCGCCAACACAGTTTTCCAGAAAAGATGTCACATGCACAAAAAAATTGAGAAAAGAAAGAAAGAAAATGATCACTGCATTCATTCATAATCAATCAAATACTAATAATAAATTATAGAACACAAGAATGAATTGAACATCATAGTTCATAACCATTCCAAGTCAAAGTCCTCATCAACTGCAAATTAAGAACCCACCATACCAATAATACGATTTCCTGCCAAAAAAATAACCCAAACACGAATAATAAAATAATGACAAATGAAAAAAAGCAAACAAAAATTAAGAAGTGGAATTGAAGTCACCTGTGAAGCAGAAGTACAGGGCAGACTTATGGTGGTGGGTATTTGTGAAGAAGAAGAGGAGGAAGAAAGAGTGGATTTGAAGTGGGTGTGAACAATGCATAATTTTCCGCCATTACAACTCAACTGTACGTTTTCTTGATTGATGGCAAGTATTATTTATTTATTTATTTATTTTTGCGGGAGATGGGAATTATTATTACTACGGAGTATTTACTACTATACCATACGTTTTTATTTCTTCTTCTTTGACTCTTCTTGCTTGGCGGATGTTTGTAAGAAAAAGGAAGGAATGTAAATGTTTTGGGCTACCTTTTGTGTGTTTTGGCCTTTCGGATTTGCCCAAACCGGAATCATATCATATCATTATACTGTATAACTTTAACATTCTTGATCCATTGTGGTTCCCAAATTTATACTAAAATCAATTATTTTATATTGATAATAGATAATACCCGAGCAATGCTCGATTATAAAGAGTTTTAGTTTAAAATGAATATATCAGGTTATATGCAACAATATTTTGTTAAAATGATTGACAAATAATTTACCCATGTATTACCCTAATTTTCATATTTGTAGTTGTACATATCATTGTCCCTAATTTTATATACGAAGTATTTTGTTTAAAATATGAAAAAGATGTTACAAAAGATCTAGTTGCAAAATTTAATTGTGTGAAAGTACATTAATATCTTTTAACAAAATGTTATATCATAAATTTTTGGGATAAGCTAATCGCCTACTAATGAATACTGTAACACTCTTACAATGTCAACATATTGAAAAAAAAAATATGTGACAACTAATAAATATTGATTGATGACAAATAGACAACAAGTTTTCTACTTTTTTACTTGAAAAAAATTGATCGATCATAATTCATAAATCAACTATAAATCTCTATGAAATAAAACCAATAAATTCCTTATTATTATTATTAGACCCATACGATGCACGGTTTATAAAAATGCTTTGTATAATTATAAGAATTATTTATAGATTACTAAGGTTTTGGGCTACTCCTTCACTTATTACTAATTAATTGTTAACTTGCCATAAAAAAAAAAATTAATTGTTAACTTGCTTTGGTTTTTCTGCCAAAATTGATTTTTAGTTATATCTAACCAGCAAATCAATTCACGCAAATCGAAACGAATTTGAAACGTAATTTGAGGTGAATTTAATTTTTTTCCCGAACTTAAAATTGAGTCACAAAAGGGTTAAAATGACTCCATAAATTTCAATTGGCATATTTTTCTCGACATGCAAACTAATGCATACAAATCGAGCCAAAGTCGTTTCTTACAAATTTTGACTCACAAAGGGTTAAAATGGCCCCAAAACCTTGATCAGGATATTTCTGGGCACGCAAGTTAGTGCAAATTTTGAACAAAATATGGGTAAATCATTTTTAAGAAAGTGAATTAACAGAATATTGTGTTAAGATTTAACGGAAAACTGATTTGGTAGTATGTGTTAATAGTAATTTACAAAAATCTAATTAATTGGTAATATCTGTCAAAGTGACCTAAAATATTGGAAGTTTTGAAAAAAATTCTAACTATAATCAAGTTAATCAATCATCAATATATCAATATCAATCAATCACATCATATATACTAATAAAATACAAGCGGATCAATATGGAGCTGACAAATATCACTCCTTGATTCGCTTTTTTTATTTATTTATTATTTTATTTTTTTTATCAATTTACATTTTTAAAAAGTAAGAAATAGTTATTATATTATTACATTTAGTTAACCAACTTTATAAAAATTATTCATATCAACTCAATTATGTTTTATATATATGATAATAACAATACAATATAATCTAATAAAAATGATTACAAAATTTTCTCATATAATTAAATATTTGTAATGTAATATTATGACTATACCTCTCTAATCTAGCTAGGCTACATGTTATTGCATGCAACTAATTAATTAAAAAAAATAGAACTAAATGCGATCATACAAGAATTATGCTATACATATTATCTTACAAAAATGTATAAAAATTGGTTAACCTATATCACTTGCCTAACTTATTTACATACTCCCTTCTTCTTCTTTCTTCTTCTTCTTCTTCTTCTTCTTCTTCTTTTTAATGTTTTGTGCATTTGGATTTTTCTCACTATCCGCATGTTGATGCAATTTTCTATATATTTGTCAAAATATAAGAATAAATCTAGTCAAGTTGGGTATAATTTAATTCGTCTTAATAAATACATCATTGATATTCAATCGTTTTAATTTTTACAAACATGCAATTATTCATTAATTTTTTAACAACTTACTTAATTTTAGGAAATTTTTAAATTACCATCCAAAAATGTATCCATTTTCAAAATAACCATCCGTTTAATTTTTTTTTTTTTAAATTATCACCCCTTAATATAAATAATCGCTCAGATTACCACCCATTTCAAAATTTCGGTGGGTTTTCCATCTGTGAGCCCCACCTAACGGCTACTAACCGCTATTTTGACCCTTTTGACTTATCCCCTCCCCCCCCCCCCCGATTTTTCTCTTTAAATAGCTCCCAACTTCAATTCGCATTTCCTTCAATAAATTCCACTATAATTGGGGTAAATAGGTAGAATTGGGGGTTTTATGAAATTAGGGTTCATGCTTCGATTGAATCAGGGGTTTTCTTAAATTAGGGTTCCTATTTTAATTGAATTGGGGGTTTAGAATTCCCTTACCCCAGCCCCTAGCAGCTCCCCCATCTTCTGCCACCCCACCCACATCAACCACCTGCCAGCGAACCTCACCAAGCCCAACCCTTGCTTGCGAAACCCCACCTAGCCCCCACGTCGCCGCTTTCACACAAAACCCCTACCCACGTTGCCGTTTCCTCACGAAACCCCACGTTGCCGCTTCCTCTGCTCATTCCAAGGTTGCACTCTTTAATTTTTTTTTTTAAATTTAATTTGTTGTTTTTTAGGGTTTTGATTTGTTGGTTTGATAAGATTATTAAATTAATTCAACCAACAATGGATTTGATGCATGTACAAAACTTCTGAAATTTTCAAGTGAGTTTGTAATTGATTGAAGAAGAGAGAGAGAAAGAGAAAGAGGAGGAGATTCATAGAGTTGTTGATTTCTCTAGAGATATGGGTTGACAATGGTGACGATGGATAGAAGAGGTGGGTTGTAGTAATTTATGAAGAAAGAGGGAGAAGAAAGTGGATTGTTTAGAAAACTAATGAAGAAATTGAATGAGGAAGGGGTTTGGTTGAGTTCAATAGCATAGAGAGAGAGAGTGAAGTCGAGATAAATGAACAAAAAAAGGAGGGAAATAAGGTAGGTGGGGCTCACAGACGGAAACACCCACCGGAATTTTGAAATAGGTGGTAATCTGAGCGATTATTTATTTTAAGGGGTGGTAATTTAAAAAAAAAATTAAACGGGTGGTTATTTTGAAAATGGATACATTTTTGGGTGGTAATTTAAAAATTTTCCTTAATTTTATAACAAATTAATATAGGCATGTTCCCCCAAATATTGCAGATTCATAGAGGGTGATGCGTTTGGCACTTTTGGCACCATTTCAAAATGTCTACAAATAAACGAAGTATTTCTTGCAAAAGACACTAACTGCCCACAAACTGTATACTTCTATTAGAATACTCGACCATGTGTTAGAATTCAACTAATTTTCAAGCATGTGTTATTGTGCATTGTATGAGATACATGTGATTGCTTAGTTAGAAGTCAACTAATTTTCAATCATATGTTATTGTGCATTGTATGTGCTTAATAGTTGAGAATAACTAGAGGATTGTAAATGAATATAATTCTAATTATTGATTAGATAAACACGGGGCTGTAAACCCTCAAAAAGGCCTTATACTCCTTGGTTGCACATGAAGAATTATCAAAGCACTATGGGTTACTCAATGACTCACCCACAAAGTTTTTGTTTCATTTTACAACTATTATATGCCCTCATGACTCTCTGAAACAATGGATTATAGACTTTAATTTTGGCCGTTTCGAGATGTCAGTTCGGGCCCATCTTATTATCTCTTGGATTTTCAGCATGTTTAGGCTACACTAAGTTATGTGTGTTCCCAAAACTCGCAAGTGCCCTTCATTACGTCTTTCAACTTGTGTGGGTGCTTTATATAACCCGACATCAATTTTGACCATATCTTCGCCATGGTCAATATATCTCAATTTTGATCATTCGAGAGGTTGTCTCATGTTATTTCTTTTTCTCTAGCTTGTGTCCAAGGCTACATCCCAAACAAATAATTTTAGTCTAAACTTCTTATTCCAATTATCAATCGATTGCATAGGGCTTATGTTATGTGCATACAACAACCCTTGTATGCATCTCAACGGTCTCATACTCTCATTGCACCTTTTGACTTGTATGGACACATTATACTTCTTGTGACCCAAAAAAGGCCCATAACATTTTCGGTCATTTTCCTTCCGCGGAAAATCTTGGACAATAAAATTTTGGGGCATCCAAAGATCCATTAACATCTTGGACCATAGCATTTTGGACTCTACTAGCCTTACACAAAAACGCGAGAAAGGAAAGCACAACGTGGTAAAACAACTGAAAAATGGCATTGACGACAGTGGCTGGTGTTAGCGCCGCCATACTTCAACTCCGTAGCGACGTCAAGAGTTCCACCGCCATCTTCCGCCGTGACGTCCGCCAAATTCGTAATTGGATCGAAGAAGAATCTCTCTCCTCTTCTTCTAAGTACCTCCTCTTTCTCTCTTTCTACTTTCCATTTCTTCGCATTTGATTTTCGTGTCCTTTATCAATTTCTGTGTTTGTTAAGCTTTTTGATTCATTTAATTATGAAATTGAAATATTTTATCAGCAATTTAGTTGTTCAATTTCACTATCAAAGTGTTAGGATTTGATTTAATTTGAGAAGTGTTACAATTAGGTTTTGATTATTTAAAATTAATTCATGGCTTAAGTTTGTTCGTTTGAATTCCTATCTTACGAGCTTGATGATGAATTAGTTTCTTTATTGTTAAGCTTCTTGATGTATATAGTTATAAATATTGAATATGATCTTCTCATTTAATTTTCGTGTTCTTTATCAATTTTCTGTTATTGTTAAGCTTTTTGATTCATTCAATTATGAAATTGAAATACTTTATCAGCAATTCAATTATTCAATTTTACCAGTCAAGTGTTAGGATTTGATTCGTTTGTGTCAATGTAGTGTATCATTGAGAGTTTAGTAATTCAATTTAGTTTTGAATTATTTATTTGTATTGTGATTCTATAAGCATCTTTTTCTTTGTTATATTATATCACGATTGTCGATGAATTAGTTTCTTTGTCAAGCTTCTTGATGTATATGATTAAGATATTGAATACATTATTAGCAATTTAATTATTCAATATAACTAGAGAAGGTATAGGATATTCAATAATTATTCAATTTAATTATTCAATTCTGAGAGAATTATTGCAATTAGGTTAAATTTATAAAATCTATTGTATGTTTTGTGACTATTGTGACAAGTAATGGATAGTGGAAGTATAGTGGTTACCAAATGGATTCATGTTTTGTGGATTTACTAGAAATTTGGTCTCTTTTTTAACTGAAGCTTATTAGAGTGTATATATACCTTTGTATTTAGATGTAGGGTTGCGTACATATGGAGTTATGGACTTCTCGAGACATTGCGTTGACCGAACTCATTATCTGTTGGTGAAACGCTTGGCTGATGGTTTTTTTTGAGTCGCAAAAGTTGTTCTTATTGATCAAAATTTTTAATGCCTTTTCTAAATGTTAAACGTTTGATAAACCTAATTTACATTTGTTTGGTGCTTCGATGAAAAGGTGAATACAGGCTGAGATGTGAGTCAATGACACTGCTCCGTTGTTTCATTGTTTACCTGTGTTATGGACTTAGGGGTCTGCCTCAAAGCTTTGCATTTAGTTCTTACTTGGAAATGATTAGGTCAAACTGTGAGGCACTGGTGCATTTAGCAGAGAATAGAGTTGTAATACTGTGCAGACATTCAAGACATTAGTAAAACATGGAAGGCCAATCCGCTAATATCTTATGAAAGAGCATTAATGCACTGGCTGTTGTCAATATCTTGATGAATTTGATACTTGAGATGTTAAAGTCTCACATATGAATGAATACCCTTAATTATGTTAACATGACAACTATAATATTGCACAAATTTGTGCCCTGCCTAATAATAATAAGGCTATGACAGAATTCTGTTACCTATTGATTGATTCCTATGAAATTTCGTATAAAAGTTTTAGTTTGATTAACTGCTCAATATTTGGTAGACATAAATCAGTCACTTTGTCTCCTCCTGCTAAAATGGTCTCTCTGGTTATGATCTTGGGCGTACTATATTCATGGAAGGTAGAACCATTGTGTTAATTAGTTTGGTGGTTAAAGTGAATGCCTGATTGTTTGAGAAACATTAGGATATTCTTGGTTTTCAATAGATGATAATGTCGAGAATTTTACGGGTTTAAAGAAAAGAAAGTTCTACCAATTTAGTCAGTTAATTACATTAGAACTTTAGAAGGATCTGCTATGCTGGACCAACATACATAGATTAGGTATATGCAGGCAAGGGTCAGACATGGATATCTTCAGCGTGTTTTCTCTGTATATCTATAATGATTTGTATGGTCTCATGTCTCATGAGTAATGATGTATCTGGGTGATATAATTGGCTCTTGAGTAGTACTCGTACTTTGGTTAGGATAGTCTATGTGACTTAGAGGTATCTAATCAGCCACTCTATATCTATTGCCTGATGAATTTATTCAATGCACTAAGTAGCTGTTAATGCAAAGTATAAAGCATGTTTTGAATTAGTTTAACAGTTATACTCTTTATCTTTTAGTTTGACTGATGTGTAACTATTTATATTTGTAGGGCAGGAGCGAAAGTTAAACCTAAGCAAGTGGAAGGACAGGTTCATGAGAAGGAAACTCCCAAGGACAATAAGCACTAAAAACTTGATGAGTTGTCTGCGGGAAGAACACGGATCTCTTGAGGCTCTTTTTGTGATATGTCCTGTATAGACTTGAATTTTGTTTAGTTCTAGTAGCATGTTAAAATTTTTGACATTATACATGGTGCTGCGAGATATTGGAACCCATTTGCCTATAGCCTATTGCTTGGTAGTTCTGTTAGGTTGGTATTCTTCTGAATATTGGAATATTTTAGGTGATCATTGTTCTTGTGTAATAAGAGTTGGAAAAGGTACTGGTTGGATAAGTGTGTTCTTAGTAAGGATTGTAAATATGATCAACGCTCATACCTTGTGGCTGTGTAGTTTAACAAGTGAGACTGAAGAGATGAAATGATGGATTGTTCAGGTTATATGGTTCCCAATCTGCTCAAACTACTCTACAGTTTTGAGGTGTAATTTTGCAATTCTAATGTTGAAGATGAAGCACTTGGTGCAGAGGTTGTAGTGTTGCTGCTAAAACTTTCAAATAATTTTTTTTATTCGAGTTTCAGAATTTTCTAGAATATTTGGACATTAGTCTGGAGTAATTGTTTTGGTGTTTGTGTGTTTATTGTGACCTTGAAATGGTTGATTATATTTTACACGTGTTTGTCTTATTTTCTAGTGAATTGGGTATATTCATTAGCTCATTCATAACAATAATAAAGTGCCATTGGCGGTGTAATAACTATGCATTTTGGCTCTCAAGTCTCAACATCCTCATTCTTATATTTTGGCTCTCAATTTCTATTACCTAAGTACCTCTATTTGATTATAACCCGTGCTGTGAAAGATGCAACTTTTCACATGGTGCCCCTCCTTGACAATGGCTATATGACTTATAACTTATGACAAAATGTTCTGTGTTTTATCTATCTATTACTATATAGTATATACTAAAGCTATGTCAAACTAGAGACACTTGGCATTATTTGGTGAAGTTTCCTCAATATCAAACCTACATTTAAAAAAAAAAAAAAAAATCCTTCAAAAACACTTCCAAAAATAACAGCCATATCAATTTCAAAACTATCTCAAGGTAATAGGCAACTTAATAATTTAAATTTTTTTAAAATTACTATCCAATATACTATTATCCTTAAAAAGAAATTTAAGAATAAAAATAAAAATTCTATTACTGTATGAAGAAAAACACCCATTAATTTAGAGAGAGAGCGCGTCAAAACCACCATCTATTGTACAGGGTTTATTAACAATTTTAAATTATAGGTTACTTCAAGAGTTCCTATGTTTGAGTATTCTTGAATTATTGATAGTGTTAATTATAAACAAACGTACAATTTTACACATACAATTATACAAACATATACGGAGTATTGTATTAAGTTGAAAAGCTTGCCCACACTTTTTGAAAATATATATGCATAATGAGAAATAAATGCGAGCACTAAAACAATTTATTAAAAAGATTCACAATTTTAGATAATATTAACATTAATATTATGATAATACATTCAATATGGACCCTAAGATTTAATATGCGTGCCCATGTAATACATTTGATAATATGCTAAGCGATTTATTTTTAATAAGAAGAACACTAAACTGAGCATCTCGGGTACAAAACTTATTCTTTCCCTTTTACTTCATTCTTTCCTTTCTCTATAAGACTATTCTCCTCTATTGACTTCAGTGAAGGAAAATTTTTCATTGAAAAATGTTTTCAGAAAAACAATGTAATAACTATATATATATATATTTTTTTTTTTTTTTGAAAAAGCAACTAATATTCTTATGAGAATTGTTTTTAATGAAAACAAAATTAAGTTTAGAAGCAGGGCCAATATAGTAATTTCAGGGAACATGGAATTGGTTACGCTCAGCATAATCAACCAACCGTCAATTCTCATTCAAGTTTTGATCAAAACTTAATATCAATATCATGCTCGTATAACAAATTTACAACCTATATATATATATATTTCAAATTCTTTCCACTTCATATTTCATTTTTCAGATTTTTGTTTCCCGCCTCTCTCTCTCTCTCTTACAGCCATTCTCAATTCTTACTTTCTCTCTCTTCTTCTCTCTAAACTCCGCCTCTTTCAGAGCTTCGGAAGCCAATCGAAATTCGAAGTTTTCAAGCTAGGATTTCACCTGTAAGTGATCATATAATCACTTCTAATCATTTTTCTTTGTTTATTTTCGTTCATATTCGAAGAATTTGCTACTGAATGTGTACCTCAATTTCTTAATTACTTCTATTAGTTTGCGATTTTTCGTTGATTTAATCTGAAATTCGAAGTCTAATTACATGAAAATCATGTCTACTACTACTAATTACTCACGTTTTTGATGAACTTAAATTGTTGTCGCTGAAATTTATCGGAAATTAGAAACGTTTCGCGATTACAATTGTTGAATATGCTGTGATTTTCCAGCGGAATTCGAATTCGTGTATTCTGTCCATCAAAACACCTCTAAACTTTTAAATTTAGATCGCTTTTGGTAATTAGAGCTTTCGCATTGTAGAAAACCCTAAGGATTGAACCGAGACTAAAGTATGCTCTGTTTTTCATGATTTTCGGTGACAGCTTTGAAAATGCAGCAAGAATCAAGCAATTCGTCAATGGTGATCTCACTTTCAGAACAATGCAGACCTTCTATGGCTGCTGATATCTTCACTTCCAACGGAAACTCAACCAAAAGCACAAAATCAGCAACAGCAGCCAAAATTCTCTCTGTCATGATGATTGCGCACAAAGACCTCGTCAACCGCTACGCTTTCTGCCTCCATCTCCATCAGCTACGCAAGTTCATTGAAGAAGCGGAAACTCTTTGTCAGGAGAAGACGAACCTTCAACTCGCAAATGTAGATCTGAACAATCAGGTTAAGCTCCTCATTCACCAGAACCGGCATCCGTTTTCGGCGCAATTCCGTTGTACTTCTTCTCTCTGTGGAAGCTTCAAGAAGAAAATAGAGAGTGAGCGTTGGAACGAAGGCTTCTCACGTAAGATTCAGAGTCCGAAGAGAGTAATTGAGGAATGTAACAAGGCTGAGAACGACACTACTGCTCGTGTTACTTTGCCGAAGAGTATCACTAATGGATTCCAGAAGTTTGCTGTTGTTATTAGAAGCAGTTCTGCGACTCGGTTTCGTGCTTCAAGTTCTGCCGCTGGTCCGGTATGTAAATCTTTCTGTTTTGTTAGCTTTTAATTTAATTGTGAAAAAGTAATTATTAATTAATGTCTTCAATTTACATGTTCTGTGATTTTGTGCTGGTGAATGCGTGTCTAATCATTATTATTTTCGACAAATAACTGGAGTTTTGGTCACTAACTAAAGTTAATTATGGAGCTTAGGTGATTTAGTTAAGAGTTAGGGTTGCAAATTGTGATGTTTTATGCAATTATTTGCTGTTATTGTGATTAGACCATAACACAATTGCATACAATAACAGCAAATTGTTATTGTTTTATGCAATTGTTATTTGCTGATATTGTGATTAGACCAGGCCATGTATGTTAATTAGACCATCACAACTGAATGATTGTTTTTAAAGTGCTGGAATATGCAGTCTATGGCTTCTTTGCGATAATATGCTCGTTATAAGATACTCCGAATTAGATATATATCATAATATCAATGGATCTAATCGTAATTGATGAAATTTTCAGCCATCATCAGACTCGTACTCGGTGCCATACGAGATGTCCTCGTCCTCCTCGTCATCGTCATCATCTGAACTTCATAGCCGCGGCTCTAGTGAAGGAGAAGGCCAAGAAGAAGAAGAGAGGATTGAAAGTGTTGGTGGGGAAAATGGTGAAAGGAGATACCGGCCACATTGGAGACGCATTCCTGTTTTTCAGAGAGTTCATTCAATTGATACTGGATCTCATGAAGACAATCTGTTGGCTGAGGTGTCATTGTTTGAAGCACATGGCTATTATACATTTGCCAGGGATGTACGATCTGAAAGTGGTCTGGTTGATGATGAACACACCTTAATTCACATTTGCTGCCCATGGCTACCACAATACTTGAAGACTGAATATTATGAGGCAAGGAGTGGACTGGAGATTCTTTTGGACCCACTAACAGTTCGTTGGGAAAGTTTCATCGAGAGAATTTCTAAAATAATAATGATTAGAGAAGAGGCTGCTATAGTGATTCGTGTCTTCAAGGCTGATGTTTTGGAACATGATGTGAAGATTCCTAAATCGGTGTGTAAGTCATATCAGAAGTTCAGAAAAGTGATATACTTTTGTCACACTAGCTACGAAAAACGAGACCCTGAAGATTTGAGCCCAGTTTATTATCCATGGCCTGGTGCTCAACTTGAATACTATAATGGACTAGAAGAGCACCTGATCATGCCCGAAGAAGGAGAAGAAGAAGAAGAAGAAGAAGAAGAAGAAGAAGAAGAAGGAGAAGAGCAAGAGGAGGAAGAGGAGGATAATGGTGGAGAAATTGTTGATGATGGCGAAGGCGAGGACAATGAAATCATTCAAGAAGATGTGGAAGGTGATGTCATGGGTGAGGATACTCCATGGACCAGGTTCATGATGGCTCTCTCTTGTGTTCACATCAATATACTTGATTGAGAAGCTCAGGTGTATGATGTGTTTCTGTTGTTTGATTGCCGATGAAGGTGGCATATTAGACTTAAATTCTTGGAGGTCATACTCTCCTCCATTATGCTTCAGGAAGTACTATCTAATGGACTAGATTCATAGTTGTTTTCACTATTCTATGGAAACATAGTAGTTTTGTTTTTCTTCTTGGCTGTAAGAATATCTTTGTTATAGGTAGATAATTCTCCTCACCACTTGTTGATCTCTAAAATGTCTAGTTTGTATCAACCATCATGAATATGAGGTTGGGGAAAAGATTACATTACAATTGTGAGTTGTCTGTGCTTTCAGCCTGTCATTTTTTCTTCTTATGTCGACAAGATTTGCCTGACTTTTAATTTGATCGTTCACTTTCAGTTCTCTCAAAGTCTCAAGTAAATGGTTTTCATAGTCAATTCATTCGTGATCTGTGTTAATTTCTTTATCCGGAGTGCCTATTTCTTCAATCTTGTTTGTACCTCTTGAGTACATTATACTGGTGTCTGGTATACTCAGTGTTGTCGTTGTAGTGACTACCAATCTACCATATCCTGTGAAGTCTCATATAATGGTTTACCATATCCTGTGAAGTCTCATATAATGGTTGTTAGTTGACTTGTGTGATTCTGCCATTTAGCTGATTCTGTACCTTCTTTGCTTCTTTACACTATGTTTGGATAGCAAACAAGGAGGGAAACGAAGGGGAAGGACATAGGAGGAAGGGAAGGGAAGAGAAAGGGAGGGGAAATGTGAGGTCCATATTCCCTACAAATCTCTCCAAATTTGGAGGTATTGAACTTATTAAAGAGGTAGAGAAAGTGGATCCCTCCCTTTCCCTCAGCTTCCTTTCCCAAATCTTTTCCCAAACACTGGAAACTAACTCCCTCCCTTTCTCTCCCCTTTCCCTCCAATTCCATCTGTCCAAACATAGGGTTAGTCTCTATATACTTCGTATATATGATCTCTGAAATTCTTTGTAACTTTCATTATTGGTTCCCGACTTATGGGATATGGGCTACAACACTTATTTACTCTGTTGCCAGTCCTTGTGATCCCCCATTATCACTCAGTGAAAGGTTGTCTCCACTGTCTGTTGCTTGCTTAAGCCATGATTAAATGTTGACTTGCCTAATTGGTACCAGATTACATACTCTGGGTAATATTGAATTTATCATAATGCATTATCTTTTTCTCCTTTGCTACTGATTTAGATTGTTGAAGTAATAGTAGGTAATTGAGACCTGATTTTTGGGCATCAGCTGAAAGGGTCGTACTTCAATGATTTATTAATAGCTTCATGTTGGAAAAAAAAAAAAAAAAAAAAAGAACCCCACAGATGATCTCTATTACAATGAGCTGATTCAAGAGATGTGAATCAACCATCCTTCTCGATAACAAAAGACTATGTTGGTCTGCAGCTATATGCTTCCATCTTCAAGTTGCAAGCAGTTTGGCAAACTATCTTCCATTAGAAATTGGATTGTATGTATTGAATTCTTTATTATTTATATAAGTAGTACAGTATCTGTTTAGGCATTCTGCAGCAATTTTCTTTCCTGCATAGTTCAGCATGAGCTCAGCTGCCTTCCCCAATTGTGTCACAACTGTGTTCAAGCAGATTTTTCGCCCATTCATAAACAAGTTCAGGTCAAACTGACCTAGTCCATTGTTATGAATTTGGACACTATCCCTTAGTCCGAAACAAGCTATATATCTGAGATGGCTCGAGCCAAGTTAGTGTGCTTGAGTCTTGATTATATGGTCATATGGGGGCACAGCTATATTGCACAAATTAAATGAACATGCTACCGAACTCCGTCCTAGTTAAGCACCTCTGATTCGATGAAGTGCATAGTTTAGTACCTCCTGATTGGATGAAGAGCGTACTCTCAATCAATGAGCTAATGAAGGGAGGCAAAGTCAATGAGTCAAATGCCAAAAATAATTAATAAATGAAGGGTCAAAAAACAGAAACTGGGAAAAATAAAAAAAAATTGAATATACATCTTAATTTTCATTTTCATATAATCCATATATACATCACCATTTGCCAAGGGTATCATGAATAATCCTTTTGGTCTATCAATCATGGCTAACTCATATAGATTTTTCAAAGATTTTACTTTCGAAAAGCGACTTTGAGAAAATGATCAGAATTTCTACTCCAAGAGCTTGAATTACTAGTATTACTAGTCTAAACTGAAGTCTTCAAGCCATATCAGCACCTCATTCCTCTACAACATGGACACAACAGCAGAAGAAAAGAACATATGTAAAGAAATCACTTCACAAAAAAGCTGAATTCACATTATGTAAATTAGCTTCTTACCATAACGAACTCCCATGTTCGGCCAGGATCATTGTAGCAAGCAAGCATGCACCCTTTTCTTGGTCTGAGACCATCTCTTACAAGACTATCGCGAAGTTCTCTTTCTTTTTGTTTGACGATATCTTCTGTTGGTTTCCGCTAAATTTCAATGCAGCAGCAATACCTCCTTCCACCTTTCTCTGGCTGATTGTCTCTTGATTAGGGTCAGGCAAACTAATGGAAATACACCGGCTCAAGTTAGCCATATAAACCAGCACTGTACAAGCAAGTTCTAAAATGTAAATGAATCAGAAACGGTAAATGTGAGGTGTGATTTGTTGCTAGATACTAACTGACTAATGCTGATTCGATATGAAATTTTCTTAACGTTTTTAAAGTTTGCACTTCAACCAACATTCTGGCATTAAGGGAGTCAAGTCAATTTCAAGGAAGCCCAAGACTCACCTGTCAAGGTCTTTGTCTTGAGGAAGGACTATCTAAACAGCTACATTTGACTCCCAGCATCCTTGGTCTCAGTGAAGACAGGGGTAGTCATGGGTATTTTCTCTGCCTTGGAGTTCTTTCCAAATATGTAACTGTAGTTAAGAAAATTTGTCATTGCCTCTCATTGTGGAAATGTGGACCATTATTTAGCAAATGATAGGACTAGCCAAAGAATATTAGGATTAAAACTTACCCAGCAACAGAATTAAAGCCAGCTGACCCGGAAAGTTTGTCACCCTGAGTTTCTACGACCACAAATGGGGCATACTTTCGTACCTGTGATTTTGCAAGAAACCACAGTGCTGTGAGTATTTTCATTTACTCTCTTCAAGTTCACAATGGAGATTCAGTAGCAAGAAGGTGACATCTGAGTCCCATTAGTCTTGTGTTACTGAAAGTCTGAAATATCCTACCATGCCAAAGAAGAATAGAGGAGAAAACAAAAATAAAAAGGGACGAGGCTCCAGGGATGGAATAGGCACAAAAAAAATAGCACATAAACAGTCAATGAATCAATGTTGACAGCACACCAATCAATACTCATTCTTCCATTCTCATTCTTCAGGATGGGCTATCAATCCTCTATCATAACCAGTAGCGGTTTATCACCTATACACTCAGGCAGAGAAGGCGAGAAGCTAACCTCATAGTCTGCAGTCCTTTTCAATATCTGGTATTCAGGTGTTTCTAAGTCTGGTGTCTTGTACATCTTTAGGAAAGTGGTTTTCTTTAATAAAGATCAGAAGAACATGAAAAGGTTCGTTGGACTAACAAAGAGTCAATACCTGTCTAAATACATCCCATAAGCCTTCTGTAGAAAAATAGTCATTGGCCTTTATAGAATCCCAGTAATCCTACAGAACACACAATTTCAGACAAGTTCTTATAGTTATAAAGGTACTTTTGAGATACCATACAAGTACTTCAATACACAACTTTTTATTGATTCACTTGAAGATGGAGCTCACCACATGACTACAGAATTTTCCTGTTTCAGGGTTGATTCCCATCACCGATGTTCCAGTGAAAACTAATTCTGGTTTCCATGGCAACAGAACAAATGTCATCACCATAGTCCATCTTGTACTTATCTCATATGGTCCTGTCCACAACAACTCAAGTCATGAAAATGAGCTAGATACAAGCTTAATGAATCATGAATTACACTGTAAGATTCTGCATATACGAAATTTACTTTACAGTAATTAGGTTGCACGTTCAACTTCAAAACGACGTACACACAAGAAGCTTCCCTTATTTACCTTAATGGACTATTTAATTAGTGGTAACAATTCACTTGTCTGAATTAACTAGCTAGCAAAGGGTCTCATTTCAATGTCCTTAACAATGTCATTTCTTCATGTACCAGTAAATCAGTAATACTAACAGTTAGTTCAATGGATAAGATGGCTAAGGGAATGATATCAAATGAAAGTTTTGTATTGTTATTTGGATGATAACGGAAATTTATGAAGAAAATTATAATATTGGGGTGAAATTGTGGATAGTACCAATTATAACATCTTCCCATAAGATAATATCAATTATTTTATCATCCATTATCTCCCTTCATTACCATCAATAAACACACCGTAATGCCAACTTTGAAGAGGTAACGGAAACAAATGAAGAACATACACAAATTGAGATTAGGGTTACACTACTCCGGATGCACAATTAAACAATCATTTAAAAGTATTACCAGATTTACCACCTTAAAGCATGCCAAACTTCAGACAATTAACTGTAACTTTGTAATTTCATTTTCGCTTGTTAACCCTTGGGCGGTTCAGTTTTGTATCTGGGTATAGAAGTTAGAAGATTAGAATTGGGTATTGGGAGTTCATTGGATCATTACCGAGCCGAGCCAAGACCCAACACCAGCAAGATCAGCTTGAACTTGAAGTTAAGCTTGACCCAAACTCAAGACAACCACACACAAGCTCTACTTGTAGCTCACCTTAGGGTCAAACTAAGCTCAACTTGCCACTCAACTTAGGTGAGGTTCATATTGCATTCACCCCAATACATCGTACACGAAGAGACATGTATAATCTTTGTGACTACTTGATAGTTTGAAAAGTTTTTAGAGAACACGATATAGTGCATAATCATATGAGTTGTATCTTAGCACGTGTACTAGATTAAAGTAATTAAGCGGATATGATTTATTTAATATATTTAAGGGTGCTTTATTTTTACGAGGAGGCCCCCATTTCTCATGATGAGAAACAGCTTATGTTTCTCATGGGGGTATAACCGACATTACACCTCATATAAGTCATTTGGTGTATGTGTGATGTGGCGTCATTATTCTGACGTGTTTTACTTGGTTTGCCCAGCTGTGTTTATGGAGTTTTCACAGTGACCCCGTTAGCTTCATCGATTATGGGGTATTCCTGAAGAGTCGAAATCTGGGCAAAACTCAAGTCGAAGACGGCACGGATTCCGGTTTTTCAATTCGACTTCTTGGAATCTCAAGTTGAAGAGCTGGGCGAAACTCAACTCAACTCGAAGAGGTCCCAACTCGAACTCTTAGTTTATCCAGGTTCTTTCTGATTCATGTTCAATTCGAACTTGGGTTCTTTTTATTTTTTCTCAATTCGAACTTGGCTTGTTGTTTTTCCGAATGTTATAGAGTTGAGGGTCGATGTTCAATACGTCGATTGTTTCAATTGACAGAATTATTTCGGCGAGGCAGTTTGGATTTTTTTAGGGTTCGGATTATTTCAATTGACATTATTTGCAGAATTATTTCATTGACAGAATTATTTGCAGATTATTTCAAGGCAGTTCAGATTAATTCGACTTTAATTGTTTTAATTTATTATATTATCTGGAATTAAATAGTGGAATTAGATGCGTTATGCTGCTCTGAAATGTTCATTTGATGGAATGAGGTGAATTTTGCATTTGAAATGTTCATTTGATGGAATGAGGTGAATTATTGATTCATTGGTGCTCATTATTCGTTCTATATATGTGATATTGTGTGATGGTGTGAAATCGTATCGAGTTTTGATTTGTTATGATTGGTTGTGGGTAGATTAGATTAGATTGAGTATTGTGTGTAATGTAATTAACACACTTTATTTGATGTATTTGACAGGATTATGAAAATGTCATCGGGGAATGGTAAGCGTAAACGTACAATGGTGAGGGTTTTTGGTTTTTTTTAGATATATTCTTTAGATTTTTTAGATACAATGGTGAGGTTGGGATGTGATTATGTTTTGAATTATGGTTTTATGTTTTGGTAACGAAGGCCGAAGATGATGAAGAGGGGTATGGGCTCAGTAAGAAGAGTAAGGTATGTGGGCAGAAGACCATGCATTTGTATCCGGAATTGTTTAAGGTACTACAACATGGAATTCTGTTCGGTGCGTGTGAATTTGGTGTTTGGTGTTTTTGCATGATTAAGGTTTATATATGAATTAAGTTACTGGTGTGCTTAGGATGAAGGATTAAGTTATGGAGGGGCTGTCAAAGGTAGAGCGGAGGTGATGGCTGAACATTCAAAGGCCAGAAGCCGGGTAAGTTTTCTTGTTGATTCAGTGGTCATTTGGTGTGGGATATTAACTTAATTACTGTAATTTCATTGGCAGCGTCCTAACATGAGTTGCCGCATTGAGTCATTTGGGCGCATATGTCAGAAATTTGATGATAGGAGAAGACGTTGGGTTTGTGAGATGGGATTTGGTAGTCTTTTACATCTTGCTTTAGATATGCATTTACCAAGACAATTGGCAAACTGGGTGATGACACGGATGGATCCAATCAGTAAAATACTTAGAAGTACCAACGGTGTTGAGTTTAGGTTTTCAAAGAATCAGGTTCGGTGGGTACTAGGGATACCAATGGGTCCTAGGTCTGTTCCTTGTACTAAAACCATGACCGAACGTGATCATGAAAAGGTTCAGAGAATTTTTTTGAAGTATGGTAAATCTGGAGTCCAAGAAGTCTGTTGGACAATCTGGTCAGGTATACACGTCTGTAGGCATACCATTAAGTTCAGATATGATGAATCGGTTGGAGGGGTACTTTGATGCTGGAGAGGAAGAGAAATTCAAGACGTTGTTCTTGATAATTGCTTTGGAGATGGTGTTGTGTCCCATGCAGTCCTCCCGGCTTGCGTCTGACCTACTACCTGCAGTAAGTTGTGCTATGGAGGCAACTGAGTATGATTGGTGTTCTTTAGTGTTGTCGAAGTTGCTGGAGAGCGTTCAAAATTTTGCTCGACGTTTCTATGCTAACGGGTTTGCCAGTGGATGCGGGGGGTGTGCAATATTTGCCGTAGTAAGTGTTTCAGTGTATTCTTGCTTGTTTTGTGTTTCCTTGTGCGTTTTGTTTTAGTAATTGCTTCTTTTTCTTTTACAATTTGGCAGATATTTTACTTGGATCGGTTGGATAGGGATCCTATTGAGTGGGATGTTTTTCCAAGAATTAAAGTGTGGACTATGCAGCAGATTGGGAAGGCAGCAAAATCAGACAAATTGCTGTCTGGCGACTACGGGAAACTAGGGGTAAGCACTTTTGTATTTGTTTCAACTTTTGTGTTGTTTTTATTATTTTGCATAGTATGGTTTAGAGTAACCTTATTCCATTTGTATTTCTTTCTGTGGTTCAAGCTATTGTATGTTGCTTACGGTGAACACCACCCAAGGGATGCAAGGGATAGTGTTGGACCCCTACAAGCTGGAGTGAATAATGTGAGGTTTGATCTTAAAGTAGTTGTTTCACCTGTGTTCTCTGATCTTAAAGTAGTTGCTTACGGTGAACTTTATTGAACTTTATTTGGATGCAGATGCATGATTTACCACCAGTGCCTGGGTTTAACTTCAAGGCTAGGCAAAGGAGGGGCCGAATGCTTGAGCTAACAGATGAATGATTTGGATATTCTTATTTGTATTTCTATTTGTATTTCATGTCATTATAATGATTTGGATATTATTTGTATTTGGATATTCTTATTTTCAGTTTCGTTGAATACTATTCAGATTAATATTATTTTCAATTGACAAAATACTATGTGGATTAAATGAGATTTAGTTCAACTTTTGCAAAGAATGTAATAATGCGAGTTAAAGTAAACTAAAATAAGTAAAATAATTAAATGAGACTCGACAACTCGTCAACTCATTTAAACTATAAACGAAGCAAAGTTGTCAAGGTCTTTGAAGGGGGGTTCAATATGAATCTCAAGGTCTTGAATTCAGCTTCAAAACCTAAGGCGGAATTCAAGGCTTTGAGATTCAGTTCAAAACTTACAAAACTTAAATTTTAGGAGACTTAAAAAAATTGTAAATAAAGCAGATTATTGAATAAAGCAGATTATAACTTTCAACCCGCGAAGTGTACAATAATAATCCAATTTTAGGAGAGGAGAGACGCCTTCCTCATCAGGAAAGAAGATACAAGAAAAAATATTCGAAGGTGTAACTTGGACAAGTAACTAAGATTCAAGGTGTACAAAGAAAGAAGCGCAATTCAAAAGTTCTCTCGAATTCGTACGCGAGGGATAATGGAACGCACCAAATAAATAAGTAAAAATGATTTTAGGTTCCAATTTTAGAGAATTAGAAGAATTTAATAGCATCCAACACACATTTTTCAAAAATAGATACTGAACATTATGTCAAGAAGAGATCATTAACGCAAAAGAAATGTTATTGAGATCATTAAGTATAAAGAAATGTTGTACAGGACTTACAACAGATCCACAACAAATCCTTAACGCAAAACAAGAGCTTCATCTAAAAGTTCAAAACTAGTCACAAGCCTCACAACGGATCACAACAGATCCTAGTTATCAGTTAACACAGTAATATGAAAAACTCCTTGACCAACATAACGCACACTCAGAATATAACCATCCTGGACATCATTGTCAACCACAAAGTTCTCCCAACCAGAATACATGAATATACCACGAGTGTCACTAATTTTAGCACCGAGCAATTCCACATTCCACGCTGGCCCTCCGGGACCACGTTGAAACACGAACAGGAGCCGAAAAAACAGAAGAAAAATACTTCTAATGTTTATGAAGAGGCTACGCACAAGGAAAACAACACAACATCAAATCACACACATTAACACACGAATAGAAAGACAAACACACGAATACGCAAGTGAAAAACAATACTAGAGCAGATCTATGGTGATTCTTATATTGAATTATGCATTCCATCTCCTGATCAACACCGCCAACCTCATTCTGTTCTACAGGACCTCCTCCAACATCGCCAACACCACCATCATCCTTTTGTTCTACATGACCTCCTCGTACACCAACATTCCTAGCCACGTTTTCACCCCTGTCCTGTTGAATAATCCTGTCAACAGGTTCCACATATTCAATAGTCGGCCCATCTCCGCCATAACCTGCCAAACCCCTTGTACGGATTTTATCAACTTGCCCATAAAGCTCTGCAATGCGCTGGTCTCGAAGCCGCTGCAACTGGGCTGACAAAACCCTCGCTTCTTGTAGCTTGGCCGTATGTGCTGCTCTAATTTTAGCCAATTCTTCTATGTTAACCTTCCTCTGCGCACGGATTTCACCCAATTCTTCTCCCTTAGCCTTCTCCTGCGCACTTATTTCAGCCAGTTCAACGTACAACACTTCAAGTTGCGCTTTCAACTCTCGCATTTCCCTGTTAGCCATGGTTTCGGTGCTCGTAGGAAGAGGAAAAGATTTAAAAGAAGTTGGAGAAACCACAAAAAATTCAAAGAACATGGAGAACTGAAAAGAAAACTAAAGGACGGTTTATAAATAAACACAATAAACGAAGTAATGCATTTTTGAAAAGGCACATTTTTGAAAAGGCACATTTTTTAAAAGTCACAATTTTGAACCACAATTTTAATGCATCATAACTTAACTGCCTGTGCTGGCCGCCAATTATCTCAGTATTCGGTGCATAGAAAACAACCAATACATTGTCAGAATTTTGTACACTCCGTATGAAACGCTACTTGTACTTGATATTGCACGGTTTTTATAAAATGACCATAACATATGCGGTACAAACTTTTCAAAAAATCTAATTCATGTTATGGTTATTAACCAAGGGGGTTAGGATAATAAAGTCATATGTTTAAGTCATTCACATTATGCAGCAGAATCGATCATTAAACTATTACATCCTGATGTCCATGTTTTTAAAACAGACAACTACAGACACTCCTGCCTACGGAAGTTCTTCTGGTGTTTCTTTCCCACTAAATGCGTCTTAAGACCATCGTCGCTTGTGCAGCTGATTTTACAAAGATCACACCACGGTTCTCCTTCTGTTCTTTGCTTTGGAAGGTTGTGTTGTGCACTGGTTTCCCCGGTACGCACTTCAAGTTGCGTTTTAGCAGCAGATGTGTGGGGCAGTGAAGCAACAGTTGAGACAGTATTAATGGAGTTCTGTTGGAGCTTTCGTAAGCTCTTCTGGGATTTCTTTCCCACTAAGTGCTTATTAAGACAGTCAGTGCTCGTACAGGTGATTTGACAAATATCACACCATGGTCCTTCGGTTTTTGTTATCTCTGGAGGGTTGTGCTGTACAATCCGATTATCAGCATTTACCAAAAATTGGTGAAATTAGATCAGAAAGAAACAAAAGACAGAACTTCGAATTTCACAAACAGTAATGTGCAAAGATTGGATCAGATTAATGTCGCATAATCTAAACAACAAATAAGATTATAATCGAATTATAAAAAATAAGAATCTGCATAAGTATCACTATTAATAATAACAACAGAAGGAAACGTTGAAAATTGAGTACAAGGAAATGTTGAAATTTTTTTAAAGGTATGCAACATAGTTGCATAATTGTTAAATCATTAATTCAAATAACTTATCGAAACAAGATCATTTGTAATTGTAACAACCAAACACTGTAAACATCAATTCATGAACGATTCAACCTTACCTCTTCTGAATACAAGCTTTAATTTAATTTGACTTAATCCCTGATCTTAGTAAACATATTCAACTCATTTCCCCGAATATATAAAAATTTTCAATTTTGACCAAATGAATTTGACCGCCAAATCTCAACACAACCTCATTTAATTCAATCCAACACCAATCCCCCTTGAAAATTAACAATTCATCACCCCCTAAAAAAATTGCTTTAATATTTAAAACTTCAAAAGTATGATGAAATCATGATTTGGTTGGTTTCCCAATCATAGTACCCATAGTTGAGTACACATGTTCGTGCTTTCAACAACAAACCATAAAGCATAAGCTCAATTATAAACCATAAACTCAATCATAAACCATAAACTCAATTAGAAACAACAAACAAACTTTCAACAACTATCCATTTTCCAGACAAAGAGAAAACATACCACATAATACGTAACAGGGGCCGATTGTCTGACAACCCAATTTGCTGAAGTACCACCCGGGTCCGAATAAACTGGTTGTGCTCCATAAGCCGGACTATTTGAGGGATATTGCCCTGGAGCAAAACCCCGAGGAAGAGAGACAAAAGGGTTAGAGTAGAGACATTGAAAATGAGGAGGGTCCGAATAAACAGGTTGTGGTGCACCAAAACCCGGAGTATTTGATGGATATTGCCAGCACCAAAACGCGGAGTATTTGATGGATATTGCCCAGCACCAAAACCCAAAGTACTCGATGGATACTGCCCACAAACAAAACCGGGAGTGTTTGATGGATATTGCCCCGGTGTAAAAAAGGCAGAAGGGTTAGAGTAGACAGATTGAAACCGAGGAGGGTACGTCAATGAAGGATTATGAATTGAAGGGGGCATAGATTGCCCAGGAACATGAGGGTGGTGGGTACATGGTGCTTCATTGTTAGGCTGAAATATTTATTTTTTCCGATAACAGCTTCACATCCGGACAACAGAGGAAAAGAGAAAGGAAGGAGTACGGTCGGACTTAGGAACGTTTAAAAACCAAAAAATAAATGTTGGCACTGTGAAGTAGGGTAAAAAATAAATTTTGGTAACAACTTTTTAGGAAGTGTGCCCTTTCCATTGTATTGTCATTGTCAAATAGTACGTCCTCCAGTACTTTGTCCTTGTCCCTGTCATTGTATTGTCATTGTCACAAACATTTGGCAATTGAATTAAGCCAAAACTTTGTCATACCATACCCATAATTTCAAACATAATATACCCATAGTTCATACCCATAATTTTAAATATGTCGCACACCCATTTGAAAATCATATCTGTAGTGTTGGTAATGCAATTGACATAAATAAAAATGAGACAAGCACTTAATGAGACAAAACCGAAGCCAACTCAAGCAGACTACTTGATCGAATTTTTGTTAGATTAGGTGAATTTTCCAAATTTCATTTAATTTCATTCAACGGTAAGATTTTAGATTTTTCGATACAAGCACTTAATTGTACGAAGTAGATGATATATTGATGAGAACATATCACTTAATTATTATTTGGGAAATTATCAATAGTACACTCCAGGTTTTGACTTTCACGAATGATACACTTCATTAAACTATCTTTATCACCAGGTATTTGGTGACAGCGTTTGAAAGGTTCGGAGGCTGAAATTATTGCATTGCCCCACTCATTGTGTTTCCCTCCTATTTGGCGACATTTCCCCCACTTATACACTTTCCTTGCTTGCACTCCCCCTGTCCATTTCACGCTCTTGTTTTGGTTTAACTTTTATTTTTCTGCACAGTCAATGGCTTCATGTGAAAGGGTTTCATCTTGAAGCAATGGAAATGGATGAGGTGACTGGTTTAAAGTCTTGAATTGCAACTGCCAACCTCCAACATTTGAAATAGTTGTAAGAAATAGATGAAATGATGAGGGACAAAATTACAATTTGTACTAATGCTGCCTTAAATTTTTTGTACTAATGAGGGACAAAACTGCCTTAAATTTTTTGAAATAGATGAACTAAGTTGTAAGAAGTTCTTCATTTACCTGTACATAAAAAAATAGTTCCCTTTAACAATAATAGCAACGGACAAAATTACAATGCTTCAACATCAATTATTTGTACTAATGCTGAGAATATTCAATTCTTTCTTTAGTGATAGCGTCAATTCGCAATTTTCGCATATATAATCTCAAGGGCTACAGATGACTAAGCGGATTTGACCAGTTGTAGGTTCAATTCGCAATCTTCGCAGACATAATCTCTAGGACTTGAGACAAGACACGTATACTATGGTAATTGATCACACATTGAAGGATCAATAGGATCAAGGGGGGGGGGGGTTGAATAGAGTTCTCAAGTTCTCAGCCTGCACAGAATATACATACATAACAAACATACACAAAAAACATATAGCCCATCATACATATAAAACACCATAACAATGTTATTTTAAAGGATTACAACCTGCAAATAGAAACGGTTCAGCAATGTTTGGAACACAGCCAGAAAGTTAAAAATTGTTTAAAAGATTACAGACCAAAATAACAGATCAAATGTTCAAAATAAAAGAGTCAAGCACAACAACATATGTCAAGGCCTTGAGAGAAGCATCAAATCATTTTTGGCTTTGCTTATGACGAACATCAGCATGAGCCCTGTTTACGAAGCGCCTGTGAGCTTCTCTCATGGTCTTGTCCCTCATCATCTCATCCAGCCTCCGTTGCTCTTCGGCTTCTCTGTATTTCTTAACCACCCCATACTCCTCCACTGTAATGATAGAGGGCTCAGACACCGAAGGACGAAGAATAGGACGGTTACGCACAGAGCCCTCACAGTTGAGAAGGACATTGGCAGATTTTTCACGGGCATGCTCAGCAGCATCCTCGTGGAGGGGCATGATGCTACCAGTAGCAGTGAAATTGAGAGAACAGAGATGGAAGAGCTGATTGACTTTGGCATTAACAATGGCCAAAAGCTCATGAGTTTGGTCCAGCTTCGAATCAAGGTCTTAGATATCACGATGAATGTCATCCAAACCAAACTCCAGAGCATCCAGACGAGAGGAGGACACAGAAGAGTCAACAATGCCTTTCCCCTTAGACAAATAAGAGGGTAGGGCAGCAATTTCCTCTGGAGTAAGGTCAGAACGAAGCTTCCAAGACCCGTTTGGAAGAAGTAGAATACCAATTTTGGTAAGGGATTGAAGACCAACCCTAGGAGTCTGAATTTGTTGTACGTCCTCATCTTCAACAGAGATACCGAAAAATAACAATATATTGGGAATCAGATTGGCATAGGGCAAAGGCATAAGCCTTGAAGAGGAGATGCAATGAACCATATGATTAAGAACCAAATATGGCAGATCAACATTATAGCCATTGAAAAGCAGAAACAGAATCTCAAGGGCCTGATCAGTGATTAATTCCCATGAATTTGATCGGGGAAGAATGCAAAGAACCAAAAAAGTAAAAATTATTTTGGGTTCAAGCAGGAGAGATGAATGAGTCAATTGGCGAGAGGAAGAAGAATTTGGAAGCAAGAACTGTTCTTTAGCCTTTGAGACACATTCCACGCGGGGAGGATGGGAATCCCTTGAAAAATCAGGAGAGGTGCCAAGAATTTGAGCAAGGGTTGAAGAATTCAGGGAGATCTCCTTCCCTTTGATTACAGAAGTTAGAGAAATTTCTCCCCGACTCTTTGAGACAACCATGTTTAAGTAGAACAGACGAGTAAGACGAGGGACGGTAAAATCAGACACACATGACAAATTAAACAAATTTGACTCTCGAAAAATTTCAAAACAATTTAATTGGGCAGAGTTTATGAAGTCGACATTCATCAATTCAGAAAAGCAAAGTTTTTGACAATGAAATCCATCTTTCCATTTACCATGGGTCGTATGATTTCGAAACCAAGATGATGGAATTGAGGAATTTACCTTCGTGTCACGTTGATAAACTGGACCGGACCGGACATTTGGTTGTTGAGAAGAATCCGATGTCGCTGATTCGGAGAGCGGGATTTCAGGAACGTGGCGTCTGGACGAAGCACGAGTAGCACGAGTATTTGGAACTTTAGTGGGGGAGGGTTTTGTTGCCGTGGATTTTCTCTTAGGTGCCATCGATGATGAAGAACGAAGGAGGGTTGAATATTAAGGTCAAAAAAATTGAGAAAGGAGGATGAAGTGCAGGAAGAGAGAGAAAGAGAGTCTCTAAAGGAGGAGAGAGATGACGGTTAAGACTAGATGTGAGGAGACATGTCAAGGAGAGTAAATGAAGATGCATGAAAAGAGGGATGAATGAAGTGATGTGACGGTTAATAAGGCATAATTACCATTTCAAAATTGTTTTAAAAACCGAGGTAAAACTGTGAGAGATATTTAATCATTAGATTATTGTTAAATTTGTGCGAAGATATGGATCTTTAATTCAAAAACTTCAAGATACTAACAGAAATAGCGTTAGACTCTCCCCTTTTTGGACAATTGCATTGTTTAGTACAGACCAAATATTAAAAAGTTCAAAGACAAAATTGTTGGCCATAACACAGTTTCAAGGCCTTCATTTAGACATAAACTGGTACACTCTGTCTAATATTCCGAAATAATGGACGTAGACCATGTAGTCAACAATGCCATGTTTAAGCTAAACACTGTGGATATTTTATAATCAAAATATTGAGTGAAGAAATCAGAGGTAGAACAAACGACGCCCTGGGTAAGGAAATGTGGTAAGGAAATGTTGAGTGACTTTAGAGAGGGAAATTAAATTATGACAAAAATAAATTATGCTTGGTTCCTAGGGTGACTTTACAGAGACAAAATATCAGAGACTTTGGCCAAAAAAAATGTGAGTTGATTTGACGTCATGGAAGGTTTGAACAGTGACGTGAGTTGCTTATGATGGTTACAACAGTGACGGTTCTGCAGGCCACTTGACTACTTCACTCTTGAGTAGTTCACTATGATAAATTACTTTGCTGTTTTAGTTTTTTTATGTTGCATTCTCATATAAATTTAGTTTAGGGACGGGGAAAATAAAAATGGGCATCAATTGGGCATCAACACAACAATAACAAACCCCATTACAAATATTAATTGGGCATCAACACCACAAACAAACCCCATTACAATATTAATTTAACGATGACAATGATAATAACACGATCATTCGTACCAATCATGAATGGTTGGGTGATCATCTAACCCCACGTTCGAAAACCTATCTGATTCATACTCCTCCGTGTCGCTTCGTGCGTCTTCAAGAACGTGCACAATGTTTGAAATGTTCTCAATTACCGAATTCAAAGTGGGCTTCGGCTGATAACAAAGATTAACGTTACGTGTGTTCGATACTGAAGTTACAACAAAATACCCAATGTTAACAAAGGGACTAACGAATGATTATCACTTACAATGACTGTCATGGACAAAATGTGTCTGTACAATGTATCCTGGCTTTTTGAGAAATAGGGCTCCACCACTGCATTCCACGCCACCAGCACACCTCCAAGACCCGAGCTTGGGCCTAATGCCTCAACACGGTAATGACCACTTAATCCACTTCTAACGAACCCAATCATAGGTTTGTTAGTCCTCGCCTCCGTTATCACCATAACACTGGGTTGTATTTGTTGTGGATTTTTTCAAAATTTTCACGGAAAGAAGGCCGGTGGACGCTACGACAATTCCAAATGACCACATGTTGACCTTTAGCAAACTTTAGACCATTATTAAACCGGTCAAAAGCTTCAGACCTAACGACAACGTTGAAGTATCTGGTACCACCTAAACGAGTCACATCCGAGTTAACGGTGAACCAAATGGAAGACAATGGAGTATTAATTTGCATGACGTGGAGACCAACCTTAGTTGCGCAAAAAAGGACCTCTCGAGATGGAATTGGGAGTGAGAAAGTCGGTGTGTTGGCCAAATCAAGCACAATCTTCATATCAAAAACAAGTTCGGTTGGAATGTAGTAAGGAGATGAAGGGCACTCCCGAATGCAAAACCATTTCATGAAAATGGCGACCCCTTTGGGTAGGTAAGCCGCCACGTCGTCGGTTAAAGGCATGTACGTCGGTCGGAGTGGGTTTGGTTGGGAAAGACTGGGCATCATCCTAAACGGGGTGCCGTTAGGGACACCGTCCTCCGGTTTGGAGCACAACTCGGCATGCAACTGACGCAAGCACACCTGATTGAACTCGGATAGATCTTGATCATTGTAAAAGTAACGGGTTTCGTTAAAGTCCATTTCCGGGACGTTTTCAAAAGTAACCCTACTAAAGTACATTAATGGGCCTTTCGGGTGGTATAAGATATTTCGAGAAGAACCAGCAATTTGCATCTTCCCAAGCTGCTTCGTGATGGACAATGGCACTTGCACTCTGGAATTCATGGTGAATTTGGATTTTGTGCTTTGTTGGCCGGAAATAATGGAGGTAAAAAGGGAATTCATGGAAAATAATGGAGGAAACAGTATATAGGGATTGAAATAGGAGGATATAGTTTCAAAATTCAGTGATTCTTCGTGGCAAACAATGTGGTGCAAGGAGGTTGTTTTACACAAACAAGATAATATGAAATGAAGAAGTAAAGTGAGGACAGTGCCACCAAATAGGATAATATGAGGAAACTGCCATCAAATTACAAACATTGCCACCAAATACAACAAGTTAGAAAGTCAAGTACATGTAAAAAGTTAAATACATTAAGTACGTCAAAAGCTTTGATTTTAAGTTTAAAGTCTCTGATCGATCAACATGAAGTGCAAAGGTGAAATCATTAGGCTTCTTACAAAGGGTGTTCAGTTGATTTTGCTGACACACACATACACATTAGGCTTCCTCATGGCTTATTTGTCTGTGAAGCAAAATATTTTATCGCAATTCCTCACACCCCGAAGACTTACTAGTGGAGACACCTTTTTGTTCTCGTGAATGATCATGATTTTGTTTGGACTCACATCCACCTCCTCACTCCAAACTCGATATAGCCCGTCAAAATCGTCATCCACCATGACTAATACCTTCTTCCTCACTGAACGTGTTCGGGGCTCTCGGAGATAGACTAGCTTCTTGCGTACATCCATGTTGGCCTCAGGTACCTACGTTTAAATCAAATTACAGCCCCAGTTTAACTAAATTTTAACTTATATATGACGACAAAATACACTCGATACAAGCGTGCACTTTTAACAACTTTATTTTAAGGGAACTGAAATGTATGACGAGATAAGCGTAAAATGACATGAAATTAAAACTAACTTTGAACGAGCTAATATGAACACGAAATTAATGATTGACACCACTAAATTGGTTATAATTCACGGTTGGCGTAAATAACATCAAATTAAACAAAAATAACAACTGAGCTAATTTCTTGGCAATAATCTCCAATTGAAGGAGCTAAAAAATCGGCTGTTTCGACGACGAGGGAAGGGAGGAGGGGTGGTTTCGTCGACCTGAGAAGGGAGGGGCTATTTTGGGGATGGGGGAAGGGGGTGGTTTCGATGGTGTAGGTGGGTCGCCCGAGTAGTTTTAAGGGTAGGGAGGGGCCGACCGGGTGTTATCGGTTGTTAGGGGAGGCGGGCGGTTGAATTTTGGTCGGGCTGGGGGTTGGGGCTAAGGGGAGGACGGATGATGGCTCGTTGGGAAAGGTTTTTAATTATTTTTTTTCTTTTTTACAAAAAGAATTTGGACCAATTATGTTGCGATACATCACACATGGCTTTTACAAAATAAAAATCACCCTTTCTTTAAGTCACTGGTAAATCGACCTAGTGGAAGAAAATCAACCCAAAAGTTCATAGTGCTCCATAATTAATGTAAGTTGGGATTATTGAGAGTAAATCGCTGAAAGTTCGGATTAATAAATTAAAGTGAATTTTTCTAAAAATTAAACTTAGAGCTTGGAAGCACCCAATATAATAGATCGAAAAGCAAAGACAAGTCTAATTCAGGGTTAATTGGAGGATGAAACGGAGTCGTTTGACTCTTGGAATTGCCCTTTTTAATCTCTTTAGTTTTAATAAAAATGTGTTCCTTTAATGGAAGTGGTGTTACTTATGTTTGTTGAAAGATGTAGCAAAATTTCAAATTCAAATTTACATAAACCTTGTTGAAGGAGGATGGTTATAGGTGTTGTTAAACCTATTTGTATGTGATAAGGTAAAAGTCATTACAACATCATGACCTTGTATGAGAATATATACTCCCTCCGTCCCACAATATAGTTTCTGTTTTCCTATTTTAGAGACCCAAAATGTTGTTCCTATTTCTATTTTTGAATAGTATGTAAAGACCATTATACCCTTATTTTTTGACTTTATTCATTGAACTTCCTAATTTACCCTTAACTTGCATTGTACTTTTTTTCACTTTCTCTCTCTAACTTTTGTTTATAATTGTACTTTTCATTTTTTTTCATTTAAATTATCCACTTGCCTTGTACTTTTGTCTAGCTTTTTTCCACTTCTCCTCCCATTTCTTAAATACCATGAAAAAATCACAATAAGAACTATATTATGGGACGGAGGGAGTATAAAAATATGGTTTTGTGAGATCGCAAAGAAATGTGATTGACATGTATGAAGCATACATCTCAAGAAGATTTTATCCATTTGAATTATTGGGGCCCCTTAGGGTAAGGCATACTGATTTTGGGTTGTCTCCGTCATTTCATCAACATTCATAGACTTTTAATTGTATGTTAGAAAATACCTTGCACAACACGAAACATCATCACCAACTTCCCTCGTTCTATCAATAGTCCCATCGCATGTTTAAATGTATATTGGTAAGCCTTATATGCATTGTCATCACTCGTTGTAATAACTTGAAGCTAAGGTAAATATCGTTAATGACCTTAATTGGTATTGTGTAAGGGCTTCTTATGCCAATAGTAACTTATGTTATTTTACTGTCCTTTCGTTTGTTGTAAACTCAGTTTAATTAATGTAATTTTAGCTGTTTCTTTTTTTTTTAAAAAAAACTAAAAACTTACAAAGATTTGATACAAGCTTTGGTGTATGAAAATATTTAAAAACTAGGTTAAGTATAGTGCCATACACGATAATTTTAAGAAATTATTATCAACTTTTCAATATAATTGGTTATTTTACAACAATAAAACAAAAAATCTAAAAATACTATGGACAATCTTTGATTAAAATATGAAAGATAAGTGGATATATCTAATAAGTATAAATTGAATAATTTGATAATCTTAAATACAAAGTAATAAAATCGTCTATTAAGTAATTGAAATATTGATGTGTAGATTCAAATATATAATTATATATAGATCAACATGTTTTGAATAATGCTTTTGCTTCCTGACAAAAAAAATATATATCTATATATATATATATATATATATATATATATTTTGAATGAGGGCAATAAATAATACTGTAATATTAATCTTCATGAGATTTTTGTGTGTGTTTATATTAATATTATGAAGTATAGTCGAACTAATTTTTATATATTAAGGTAGTAAATAGTAATGTTTCTATAAATAAAATAAAATAATTTAATATAGTAACATATTTTTACTTAGAGAAGGGAAAGAGCGGGGTTATTATCATTCAAGGGGTAGTAAATGTATATGCACTACTCTATTGTGAATTCTAATCAATAAATAAACAACTTTAAGGGAAAAAAATATAAATACTCTTGTGTAGTAAATCATTATATGTCGCAAATCATATTAATATTTTGTATTATAGTCATAAATGTTTGTGTGAAAAGGTAAATCAATCTTTTATATTTAAAGTAATTATCTTTGTATTAACATATATAATAAATTATTTTTGTATAAGATTTTATTCTATGATTGAGGTTTTTTTTTTCAAAAAACCAAAAAAATAAAATAAAATTAAGGACACACCAGGAAATGACACGTGTCATTGCTGGTGTGTCTTTTATTATATAGTTTATTTATTGTTTATGTTTATATTTATATTTATATTCATAGTTTATTTATTATTATTATTATTATTATAGTTATTAATATTGATTGATTGATTATTGATATTTAAAACATATTTACTTAAAACCTTTATAAAGCCCACCTATCTCATAATTAGGCGATCATATAAAGACTCGTCCCATTTATTTATCAGACGGATCTAACCCATATTATAAGTATGGCGGGTCATGGCTTTTAAAGGCCTCCATCCCTATTTCCTACCTCTCTGAGTTATTTCATTGAAGCGCACTCAACGTTCTCCATTGAAGCGTTCTCCGTTGAATCTAATTCTTGTATCCCCCATTGAAGCAGCTTCTAAGGTAAGTTGTTTGTTGTTGTTATCATCACATCAATTTCACAACTAGGGTTTATATTTGATCTAATCTAATTTAATTATCAGTGCTTTAAGTTTAGGGTTCGTAAATTCTTTGATTATGAAACATCATATCCAAAAGAAAAGAAAATTATGAGCGCAATTTGATTATTGAATCAAATATCCCTAAAATTATGTATTTTTCGAGATAATTCAATATGAAATTAAATCTCTTTTCCCTGCGCTTCCTCAGGGACGGGCCTGTTTAAAATTCAGCGTAAAATCTCCTAAGTTTAGTTTTGCAAGATAATCATTGCTCAAGTCAATCTTAAAAAACCCACATAAAACCCCTTTATTAATCTATAATCATAATCATAATCAAATCAAGTTTTGAACTTTGTTTTGTAAGTGGATTTTTTGAATTGAAATTGACCTGTTTTCCCTGATAACAGGTCAGCAGCTCCTCCTTCCCTGGTTGCTGGGGTTGAGTTTTGGATTGGGGTATTTTCTGTAATTTGTAAATTAATCTATAATCATCATAATCATTATCATATTTGTAGTAATGGGTTTCAACATGGTGCCTTACTCTCGCTTGATGACAAAACGGAGTAAGGTTAAGAAGAGGTCATCAACATTGGTTGTTTCGAAACGAAGGAAGGAACTAAAATCGAGAGGGGAGAATGAGGCTGAGGCTGATTTAGAGCTCAAGCTTGAGTTGTTTAGCAGCATGATAGACGAGCTGCTGACCGAAATATTCCTACGTCTCCCAATTGACTCTGTGTGTCGATTTAAGTTGGTTTGCAAGCATTGGTGCTCTTTACTCTCTAGTGATTACTTTGTCAGTCGTTTTACCGAATATAATCATAATCAACAATGTCCTTTTACCCTAGTGTTCCAATATTCAGTTTTTGGTCCAAGTGGAAATGCGGAAATATTGAATCCTATTGGAGCCATTTCTAATCACCCTGTGTTGTCTAAGTCTCTAAGAAACAGACCACTTGACCTGAATTTCAAGAGGGACTTTAATGACAACTTTCTAAAGATTGAGCCAATGCGTGTTATGGCCTCGTGTCATGACCTGCTTCTTTGCGGTCACTTTGGTAGTCTTTATGTGGTCAATTTGCTTACGAGGTGTTGGATACACATTCCCCCTCCTCCTATCCGCGACCAGGATCGTGAACGAACTATTTTAAACTTAATGCAGTATCCAAAAGCTGGACTTTTGTGTTCCCATGATAATAAGAATGGAGATGGCTTGTGTAAATATAAGGTGATTTTACTTCCTGGTATTCGTAGCGATATCATGTTTCCTCAACCGTGTGTTGTCGTTCCGCCTGAAATATATGCCTCACAGTTTAGCGTTCGAATCTTCTCTTCAGAGTCGAGACAGTGGGTGGACATCGCTGTTGATTGGTACCCCTGGTCATTGAATGCTTATCTCTCCTGTACCCCTATTCTATCTCACGAGGGCAAGTTACATTGGCTAAATGGACCCTCGCTTGTTTCTCTTGATGCAAATGCAAATAATCTCAGCTGCCATTCAGTTGACCTACCAAATGAATTATCCATTAAGCCCTCTTTAATCTTTGGATATTGCTTTGGAGTGTGCCAAGGGAAGTTTCGGTTGGCTCGTCTTATTTACAAGAAGGCTGATGGCGGCACTGTCCTGCTTGTTTGGGATTTGGAAGACTATCACAAGGGGGTTTGGCAGTCGGCACACAGGGTGATACTTCAACATCAGCCATCTCTTAAAAAATACGATTATAGGTTCAGGCTCATGGCTTTTCATCCCTTTGATAGGGACATGGTATTTGTGGACATGAATGGTGTCTTTCAGTTCAACATGAGGACAGGGATACTTGAGAGTTACCATCAACTGAAGCTTGAAAAAGGTTGTTATTGTCGAATGTTACAACAACCATCAATTCCACTGCTCTTTCACCGAGGGTTCCCAACAGCAGTATCCGTACCCTCATAGGCCTGGCTTTAGAAGCTAACGTCAAAAATATTCTTTATCCACACTTCTGTGCAAGAAGTCAGAACACTGGTAAGTGAGTGTTTATTGGATGTAATCTGTCAAAATACAAGCAGTTATATAGGCACCAACGGGTGATCGCATGGTGGTGGCTGTGTTGGCTTTCTTATTTGTTAATTCCAATAATAATATATTTATATGTATAATAATTACTATCATTATCATTATATAATTTTTTTGTTTTGTTTGCACTTGATCGGAGGGAATGGAGAATCTTATGTGACTATTTTGTGGAATGACATTTTGGTTCATTTGAGATTAAGGTATTGCTTGTTGATTGTTAATACTTCAATTTTCCGCTAAAAATTATCTTCAGTAATTCATTATTTAAAAAATAAAATAAATTACAACTCTAGAAAGTGTGTGTTCTTTTGCATTTTGGAATTTTACAATTTGGTTCATGTAGTCTACCCCGCTTATGGGATTAAGGCATTGATTGTTAATACCTTAATTGTCCAACAAAGATTATTTTTAGTAATTGATCATTCTCTTTTGTAAAATTTATAATTCTAGAAAGTGTTGTCCATTAAAAAAATAAAAAATGAAAAGATTTATCGGTCCCTTTATCAATTGGAACTTATAAAGTATGAAGACAAGCATGTTGGCCTTGATATTCTAAAGTTCAGCATAATTAATAAAACAACAATTAGTACATTTGGAACTATGAATCAAGAATTCAAGACCTATTATCTTCTAACATTATAATTAAGAAATTTAATTGGTTTTTTTTTTTTTTTTGGTTTATATACTTAATTTTAACTATTGTATGTATACTTGTAAGGACCGGCTTCATAGTCTTCTTGACCTCGAACCATATATGACTAACATGAGGTGTGCACTCTATGAATCACAAGCAATTAAAGCAAGAAAATACCGCCAAAAAAGAATGACACTGTGGTAGCATAACTACAATTAGACTCATGCAATATGCATGGTTTACAATAGAGAATGATCATTCCCTCAATGTCTTTCTTTGCGTCATTTGATCTAATAAGCTCTAAGAGTTACAAGAGTTCTTTGTCTGTTTGTGTAAATACTGTGATAGATTGAATCATAAACTAAACTAATAACTTCAAATAATTCAACCAATATATTTTAACTTGTATTATGAATTATTGTTACGAAGATTTTTTTATTAAGTGAATGCAAATGTTTAGTCTTGATAAAATGATATATATTGTATGCTGTATGAGAAATTAATCTTATGCCTTTTCAAACTTAGAAATGTCATTATTTACATAGGGAATTTTCTGAGTAGCTGTGGTTGAACCTGAAATGTGCAGTGGATTAAGCAAAGTTTGTTTCCCTGTTATTGAAGATCCATTGTGTTCTCTGTAGCATATTTTTGTGAAGTTTGAAAGTGTCCATGTGTTGGCCTCTGTTTTTTGCTGTCTTGCTTGAAGTATAACTATCGTAGTTCTGGTTTTCTTTGATTAGTTCATTGCTCGGTTTGGATACCATCTTCTTATAATTGTAATACTAGGTATCTTTTCAATATCTTATTAATTAATCTTGGAAACAGATTAGATAGATGGTGAAAAAGAAGTAGATATTTTGTCATCATCTTCCTTGCAATTGTTTACCTGAACTGCTAAACGTCGCTCCCAATTTACCAGGCGTCGCTCCCATTTTGACATGAAAGGACCATATTGCCCTTTCTATAAGTTGGACTATATAAGGCTCTACCACTTGGTTAAAAAGATTCCCGAGCATTTTATATTATTCCCGAGCACATTCGATCCACTACTTGGTTAAAAAAATTCCCGAGCCCACGACATCCAACCCAAAATTCCCGAGGCCACCCCCAAAAATCCCATTTTTTTTTAAAATTTTTTTTATTAAACTTTAGTGACGGGTTTAGGACGATAGATGACGACAACGATTGTACTCCGGAGGCATCGTCGGAGGATTCCGTAAGTCCTAGAAATTTTTTTTTTATTTTTGAAAAGCGTACATCCGCCTAAAATTTCCGGATCCACCGTGGAAGATCCGGAAATTCTAGGCGGATGTAATTTCCGGATCTTCTATGGTGGATCCAGAAATTTTAGGCGGATCCACCATGGAGGATCCGCCTAGAATTTCCGGATCTTCCATGGCGGATCCAGATTTTTTAGGCGGATGTCCAATTTTTTTTTTTTTTTTTGTTTTTTTTTTAATTGATTAATTAATCAAAACGAATTTTTTTTTACAAAAATTAATTAATCAAATTTATTAATGTAATTTTTGTATGATAATTATAATTTTTATTGTGATTATTATTTTTTTGTGATAATTTGAGTAATTAGTACTAGTATTATTAGGTAATATTAGTTATTTTTGTGAATTTGCTGTGTTTTTTTTTTTTTTAAATTTCAGATTTTTAAGTTTATCGAGCATGAAATGTGTTGTAAGTGTCGTGAGTGAGTCTCGTGAGTATTTATATACGAAGGGTAAATACGGAATTTCAAGGAAAAAATGCGAGCGACGCCTAGTAATTTGGGAGCGACGTTTAACAACCCCCTTGTTTACCTTTCAATATCTCTGAAAGATATTCTGGCATCATCTTCCTCATTTTCTTTGCAATTATAACATCAAGTGAATTGCTTTTGTTGCTAATTTTATTTAGTAAATCCTTGATAGTAAGTTGGGTTATAATTCTTGTTTTGTTTGAGCGTTGATGCAATCATATATGAACAGTAAAGCTTGTTTAGCATCCAGATTTTTAAGCTTGAGTTAGTGACATCTTGTTTGTAAGTTTGGTGCATATTTTACTTTTGGCTATGTTACCTGGACTCATATATTCATGTACGACTAGGCTATTTAATGAAGAATTTCAATGACTATGGCTCAAAATGAAGTGTCCAAGTGTCTATATCCACGTCCAAGTGTTAAAGACTTTTGGTTATCTTGTTGGTTTCAAGGTAGTGTTGCAAATTTTTATTTTACTCGTGCTGGCTTGGCTTGGATCAAAATGAGTGATATTTGATATATCTTGCCAAAGAACAGTATTGAACCTGAAAGTTATGGATACATCTGTTATAGTAAAATGGAAGCTTAAGATGTATACAAAGGGTTTAATTCTGTAATCCCTAAAAAGGGAGGAGTCTGGTTACTGTTCATTTGAACGATGCCATTTCTCTTTTTCCCTCACTTTTATAGTACTTATGTGTTGTTGCTTGGATGCATGTGTTCCCCTCTTTCTTGTTGTTTCTTGGTTCTTCCTTCTCCTTCTCTCAAATGGCGATTGTACGACATCTTCTTTTCATTTCTCCTCCTCTTCTACCTTCATTGGTGCTTGTATGGATCTTTGGCTTGCGGTTTTGCTTGTAGGGAGTAAACCTTCTACCTCGGCAGGTCATGCACAGTTGGCATTGCGTTGTGGGCCACCATAATTGCTTGTGTGGTTTTCGTATGGTATTTACGCCTCATCTATATCCAGAAAATTGACGAAAGTGAGCTTTTTTTTGGAACAATGTTTCAAAATAGACGAGTGGCAAAACTATTTACTAAACTAAGCTTTCAGAGGGAGGGTGGCGTTTTTATCCTGCCAGGCATTGCATTGCATCGTGGGCCACCTATACTACCCTACCCAGACCCTACCCATTGCCATCACTACCCTCAAGTAGAGTACCCTCTCAAAGCAGATTTAGTCCAGGACACTTAGGCAAGTGCATCTCATCCTCCCTCTATTCTCTTTCTAAAAATCAATACTTCCAGGTCAAGCAAGATGGAAACAGTTACATGTGCAAAACAAACTCATACTTACTTTCTACCCAATATGATCCGCACAACATCATGCATTAATATCCGTGCAAGGTCATCCACAGTATCAGGTAGAGTGGCACTAAACAACATTATTTATGGGTTTGAACAGGCCTTGACAACAAAATCAATCTGCTCCAAGCTCAAATAGCTTATCAGATTCATCAAGAACAAGAAATTCAGCTCTGCAAAACGAAACAAGATGGTATTAATATAGATTACCCCAGCTAAAAATCAAGCTTAAATCTGTTCAATCCAATATACGAACACTCTTTGAAGGTCATATTCAAGTGCATAAATGATCTGAATATGTTTGACAAGAAATTAGCAAGTTGTGATTGAAACAAGTGTAGACATTTGGAAATTTAATTGTTTAAGATGATAAATGTGTAAATTCTGATATCCGTCTTAGTAAAGTAGTGAATTAAGTTTATACACAAATCATAGAGCCATAAAAATTCTTATTATGATTTGGCAAGATATTATAGTGAACATAATAACTTTATACTGGCGAATTCTAACATAAATTTTATATAGACAATAAGATGCCTTAAGTCAAACCTTATATTAGTCCAAGTCACCTCAAATCTTAAACAAACTCTTTTATCAGTCGCCAATTCTTCTATGGCTTTTATGGTCACCGCATATCCCCATATATATATATATATATAGGGGAGGGATTCGGTAAGAACCCCTCCTTATATAAGAACTTTAGGATATAACAACCAATCTCAACCGTAGGATTAAGTTACTTTGGACGTTTAAGATTAAAACACATATCCTCCCTCAAACCCTCTACCAACCGTCCAAAATTTTCTCTCTCCTCTAACTTTCTCTCTCTTCGTGTTCATCACTCTCTCTCCTCAAACCCCCAAAAATCTCCATAGAATTTGCAATTTGATGGATTTCAAATCAAGTATGTTTTTTTTTTTATTTTGTTCAAATTTTCATGAAATTAGCATGATGTTCAAATAGATTTTGCGATTTTTTGATTTGATTTTTGCGATTTTATGTTTTGGGATTTTTGTGATTTGATATTTGTGTTTTTTCTATTTTGATTTTCATGAATTTTGCATGAGTTTGATTTTAATGAATTTCGCTTGGAGTTTGATTTTTTTGAGTTCGATTTTTCAAAATATAAGGTTCGAATTTAAGGTTTGATTTTTGCGGTTATAGATTCAAATTTAGGGTTCGGTTTTTGCTTATTTTTGCGGATCTATAGTTCAATTTTAGATTTCGAATTTCAGAGATTTAGTGTTCGAAATTAGGGTTTGATATTTGCTGATTTTTGCGGATTTCGATTTCGAATTAATGGCTGGTGGAGGCTAGCACTGTTGTCGGTAATGGCTTTGAGGTTGTTTCGCTGGCTGATGGTGTAGTTGCGCTTGTTGTGCCGGTGAGGGGTTTTGGATTGGTGTGAGGTGGAGGTTATGGGCTGAAATTGGTGATGTTGGTGCGATTGCCCCTGTTTGTAGGGGTTGTGGTGCGGTGGTTGATTTATGCGGCAACAACTAATTGGTTAGGGGTTGTTGGTTGTGATTGCAGGGGTGCGGACGTGCGGTGGAGCAGTGAGTGGGATTAGTGAGATGGTTGTGAGTTTTGGTGCGTGGGTATAGGGGAAGAGCAGGAGAGAATGCGCTTGGAGCAGGGGAGAATACGCTTGGAGTAGGTTAGTGTTTGTGAGTAGTTGGTATGGCGTGGGATTAGGAATTGTGGGGTGAAGGTTAAGGAGGGCAGCAGTCCCTTTGGTAGCTCGAACTGAAAAAACCCGAGCTTCAAACTCTCATCACGTACCTACATACAACTATTCAAGGTTTTAGCGATTTGGTACTTCAATTTTTTTTTTATTATTTGGCCTATGTTCTAAATTAGTTCTATGTTATAAATTATTTATACAATGTAGTTAATTGATTAGATGTTCTGAATTCTGATTTTGATAGCTTAGATTGGTCTTTTGTGAAAAAACGTGGAAATAATGTGGAGCTTGGCAACGATGTAAAAAATTTAGAACATAGGAAAAATAAAAACTTATTTAGAACATAGGAAAAAAAAACTTTAGAATATAATTAGACTAAATTTAGAACATAGGAAAAAAAAAATTAGAACATAGGTAAAAGAATATTTAGAACATAGGAAAAAAAAAACTTTAGAGCATAGGTAGAAAAAATTTGGAACATAAGAAAAAATTAGAACATTGGTTGAAAAAATTTAGAACATAGGAAAAAAAAAACTTTAGAACATAAGTAGACTAAATTTAGAACATAGGAAAAAAAAATTAGAACATAGGTAAAAGAATATTTAGAACATAAAAATAAAATTAAAAAAATAAAAATAAAATATACTTTAGAACATAGGTAGTAAAAATTTAGAACATAGGAAAAAAAAAATTTAAAACATAAGTAGACTGAATTTAGAACATAGGCAAAAAAATTTAGAATATATGTAAAAGAATCTTTAGAACATAGGAAAAAAAAAACTTTAGAACATAGGTAGAAAAAATTTAGAACGTAGGAAAAAATTAGAATATGGTGTTGATCTTTCTACATTGTTCTTGTCGATATGATTATAAAATGTCAATGTTATGATCTAAAATACACTTTTAAGATATGCAAGCAACTGACATAGCTTAGCATGTTCTAAACTCTTTTTAAGCATATTCTAAAGTCTTTTTCAGCATATTCTAAATTATTCCTATGTTCAAAAATATATTACTAATGTTGGAATGTTACTAATGTTTTTGATTTCTTAAAATTGCAGCAAAATGCAAGGCCAAAATGAAGAAAAATCAGAAGGAGAAGTTTTAAAGTTTGTTCTAAAGTTTTCCATTATGTTCTAAAGTTTTTCCTTATGTTCTAAAGATTTGTATTATGTTCTATAGATTATCATATATGTTTGAAAGCTTATTTTGTAGTCTAATGTTTGTCCATTATATTTAAATTTCATCTTAACCCTTTATATTTGCACTATATGTAAGTTTTGATCAAAGCATACATGATTATGAAGTTTTCCTTTTGTGGTTTAATTTGATTATGTTTGAAATTGGTTAAGGTTTTGGTGTTGATGTTTGAATTGGTTTTTTTTTTTTTTAATCATGTTCCAAATTTAATATTATGTATTAACAACTCCTATGTTCTAAAATTTGTCCTTTATGTTCTAAAGTTTACCCTTATGTTCTAAAGTTTACCCTATATGTTCGAAAGTCTATGTTATATGTTCAAAAGTTTATGCTAGATATTCTAATGTGTATCCATTATAATTTATATTTGCACTCTATTTTATATTAGTTATATTCTAATTATTTATGATTGTTTTTAAGGGAAAGTTGAAAACGTTGAAGAGGAAGTAATCAATAAATCGGAATTTGAGAAGTATATTGCAAGTAAAAGTGTTGCTAAAAGACATAAAAAACATCCAACAAGGCTTCAACCACCTCGAAAATTGCAAAAAAAGGAAGAAGGGGAAAAAGATCAAGAAGAAGAAAAAGATCAAAAAGAAGAACAAGATAATAATGGTAAGGATGATGATGAGAAAAATGATAGTGAAGATGATGGTGAGGATGATAATAAGGGTGATGTCAAGATGAAAGAGAAAGATGAAAAAGGGGAGGAGATGGTAGATGATAGTGAGAAGGAACAAAAAATCAATAAAAAAAACAAACTTAGGTAATAGTAAGTCTTTATTTTTTTAGTTGCATTCCTAATTTGTTTAGATGTGGTTGATTATGAACTAATCTTGTTGCATGATGTACATATTCATGGAAACTGAAAATGTGAAGAAGAAGAAGAAAAGAAAGATTGAAAAAGAAGAAGATGATGAGGATGTCCAAGTACTAGAAGCTAATGAGCAAGAAAAACTAGTTAAGAGGCGACCTTATCAAAGAGTACCTCCTACCCAATTCATGGAGGATGTGTTGATAGATCTTTCGGAGAAACAGAAGCAAGATATTCGGAAGATTGGTTTTGGAGGTTTTTTGGAATTGGATTTACCAATCCATACTAATTCTATCACTACACGAAAAGAGAAAATTGGCAACGGTTCAAACCCCCCCAATGGCAACGGTGTTGAACTGTTGCATATTTGAGGGTTGCCAAATACCAAAGCAATTGGCAACGGTTCAAAACCGTTGCCAACTCAAGCAATTGGCAACGGTTAACCGGTGCCAACTCAAGCAATTGGCAACGGTTAACCGTTGCCAACACAGCTCAATTGGCAACGGTTAACCGTTGCCAATTACATTGCCCGCCATTTATTTATTTAATTTTTTTTAATATTGGCAACGGTTAACCGTTGCCATTTAGCTGTTTTTGTTTTTTTTTTTTTTTAATATTGGCGCCATTTTTTTTTTTAATATTGGCAACGGTTAACCGTTGCCATTGATCTGTTTTTTGTTTTTTTTCCTGCAATATTATTAATATTATAATATTAATATTAATAATGTGAATTAATATTGTTATAATATTAATATTAATATTAATAATTATTATTATTATTATTATAATACTAATATTAATAATAATAATTATTAATATTACAATAATAATTATAATAATTATTATTATGATAATAGTAACAATAATTAGTATTATTAATAACAACTTAAACATAAATAATAATAACAATCGCAAGAGATGATATATATATGAAAAATGTTTCATGTTACCTATGTACAAACAATTTTAATTAGTTATAATAACGTATAGTATGTACATAATTAAATTAGTAATATAATTAAAATAGCTAGCAAACGATATTTACAAATTAAATGTGATGTAGGTCGCCAACATCTCTCGAATTACATGGAGCTCCTCGCTCGTGTATGGCTGTCCCGTTTGCCCCTTGCAAAACTTAGAATACACAAAACGTGAGTTTGTAGAAGTGAATTAATAATAATTGGGGTTAGTTAGTAGAAATGACCCGAACAAAACTTGGAATAATTCACAAAACGTAAGTGAACTCATACTTAGCTTACTCATAATAATAAAATGACATTATTACTTAGTTATATGTGACTAAGGAATGAAATTACACCACTAATAGCAATATGAGGGTTTAGGTCGCATTTTCGATTAAAATAGCCCAAGGAAGGCCATTTTGGGTTCTATGATGTCTATCTTCCATAATTCTTGTCTACTGAACTCATAAATAGTTAAAACATGTCATTATCACTTAGTTATAGGTGCATAATGCTTGAGTTTACGAGAAAATAGCAAGTAAGAGGTTTTGGGACGCAATTTAAACCAAAATGGCTCAAGAAAGGTCATTTTGGCTTCTACGATGCCTATTTTCAATATTTCTTGTCTAATGAACTCATAACTAGTTAAAACATGTCATTATCACTTAGTTATAGGTGCCTAATTCTTGAGTTTACAAGAAAATAGCAAGTAAGAGGTTTTGGGACGCAATTTCAACCAAAATGGCTCAAGAAAGGTCATTTTGGCTTCTATGATGCCTATTTTCTATATTTCTTGTCTACTGAACACGTAACTAGTTAAAACATGTCATTAACACTTAGTTATAGGTGTCTAATGCTTGAGATTACAAGAAAATATCAAGTAAGAGGTTTTGGGACGCAATTTCAACCAAAATGGTTCAAGTAAGGCCATTTTGGCTTCTATGATGCCTATTTTCTATATTTCTTGTCTACAGAACTCATAACTAGTTAAAACATGTCATAATCACTTAGTGATTGGTGCCTATGGCTTGAGATTACAAGAAAATGGCAAGTAAGAGGTTTTGGGACGCAATTTCAACCAAAATGGCTCAAGTAAAGCCATTTTGGCTTCTATGATGCCTATTTTCTATATTTCTTGTCTATTGAACTCATAACTAGTTAAAACATGTCATTATCACTTAGTTATAGGTGCCTAATTCTTGAGATTACAAGAAAATAGCAAGTAAGAGGTTTTGGGACGCAATTTCAACCAAAATGGCTCAAGTAAGGCCAATTTGGCTTCTATGATGCCTATTTTCCATATTTTTTGTCTACTGCACTCATAACTAGTTAAAAATGTCATTATCACTTAGTTATAGGTGTATAATGCTTGAGATTACATGAAAATAGCAAGTAAGAGGTTTTGGGACGCAATTTCAACCAAAATGGCTCAAGTAAGGCCATTTTGGCTTCTATGATGCCTATTTTCTACATTTCTTGTCTACAGAACTCATAACTAGTTCAAAAATGTCATAATAACTTAGTTATTGGTGCCTAATTATTGATATTACAATAAAATAGCAAGTAAGAGGTTTTGGGACGCAATTTTAACCAAAATGGCTCAAGTAAGGCCATTTTGGATTCTATGATGCCTATTTTCTATATTTCTTGTCTATTGAACTCATAACTAGTTAAAACATGTCATGATCACTTAGTTATAGGTTCCTAGTGCTTGAGATTACAAGAAAAGAGCAAGTAAGAGGTTATGGGACGCAATTTCTACCAAAATGGCTCAATTAAGGCCATTTTGGCTTCTATGATGCCTATTTTCTATATTTCTTGTCTATTAAACTCATAACTAGTTAAAAAATTTCATTATCACTTAGTTATAGGTGCCTAATGCTTAAGATTACAAGAAAATAGCAAGTAAGAGGTTTTGGGACGCAATTTCAACCAAAATGGCTCAAGTAAGGCCATTTTGGCTTCTATGATGCCTATTTTCCATATTTCTTGTCTAATGAACTCATAACTAGTTAAAATATGTCATTATCACTTAGTTATAGGTGCCTAATGCTTGTGATTACAAGAAAATAGGAAGTAAGAGGTTTTGGGACGCAATTTCAACCAAAATGACTCAAGTGAGGCCATTTTGGCTTATACGATGCCTATTTTTTATATTTCTTGTCTATTGAACTTATAACTAGTTATGATATGTCATAATTACTTAGTTATAGGTGCCTAATGCTTGAGATTACAAGAAAATAGCAAGTAAGAGGTTTTGGGACGCAATTTCAACCAAAATGGCTCAAGTAAGGCCATTTTGGCTTCTATGATGCCTATTTTCCATATTTCTTGTCTACTGAACTCATAACTAGTTAAAACATGTCATTATCACTTAGTTATAGGTGTCTAATGCTTGAGATTACAAGAAAATATCAAGTAAGAGGTTCTGGGACGCAATTTCAACCAAAATGGCTCAAGTAAGGCCATTTTGGCTTCTATGATGCCTATTTTCTATATTTCTTGTCTACAGAACTCATAACTAGTTAAAACATGTCATTATCACTTAGTTATAGGTGCCTAATTCTTGAGATTACAAGAAAATAGCAAGTAAGAGGTTTTGGGACGCAATTTCAACCAAAATGGCATACCTCTTCAAGCTGACGTGTGTCTGTACAACGACTCATCACTATGTCATACATGAATCTCATCACGTATAGGCCACAGTCAACTCCGTTTTTCTATTGTGTGCACTAGCATGAGGAACAAAGCACAAGAATCAAAATGCATAGCAAATAAGCAACATTCTAAGCATTGTAAAGTAAGAAAAGCACAACATCATGGGTGAATTACCTTAGGTGCTTTCCATGTAGGACCTCGAGGAGATCAAGGATTTATCTTCTTCATGGTACTACAAAAAATCAAAGTAATAAGTTCAAATTTGACTAGTATAATCAATACATATGAGTTGAGATATGAAAATCAATAACAAGATTTGAAACAAACTAGATACTTACTTTTGTAGTATGGACCTCACGAGGCGCTTTCTTACTTGAGGCAACCGAGCAGAGTCAAAGTAGAAGATTGTGTTACTGGAAACACAAATCACAAGTAGGGTCCAATGATAACTACGCACGAGAAAAACAAATCAATAGTTAGCCTATTACAACAAATAATCTGGGAAAACAAATGAACTTGACTAGCATAATCAGACGTACTCCTCATAATACAGGACGAATATAAACTTGTCTCCCGCATTCACTGATTGCCTGATACCCCGTTCAGCATAGTACAACACGTCAGCGGAGTTGCCTAAGATTCTAGCAGTGGACATCTGCTCGGGGCATAACCATCCAACTTGACAAGGAGATTCAACCTCCCATATTTGCTCCTGGAGTGCTCTGCTTGCATGATAACAAAATGTTAATCGAAAACCAAACGACAAACACCACTAAACTGAATAACATAAATTGAGTACAAGTTGAATTACTTCATGCATATCTGAATGAGGGAAATGTTAAGCATTGAACCGCTTAGAAATTCCTTCACATCTTCTTTGAATAGCCATGCGGTCGCATCATCATCGTAGTGGAACATTTCCTTAGGAAGTTGAATTTGGATGGGGCTGTCATCAGGCAACATGCAAACACGGTTGTGCAAATAAGCTAACTCCTGAGATAGCGATTGAAGCACCGTGTCTTCAACTAATGGAGTAGCTTGCGCAGCTGAACCTTGTGAGCTTGCCCTCATCGACGCTTTTCCACTCACCAAGCCATGTTCACTCCTCTCCTTTGGCCCCTCCACCCTCTTCTTTGGAGTTTGGCTTATCCTTGATGGTTAATAAGAAAATAACACAAATGGTTAGAAAAGATTTCCATCCATCTCTTGCAAAGAAAATCGGGTATAGATTAAAGCGTGAAATCTAAATCTTAATTACCTGGTTCATCAACCGTATCCAAGCGGATGGCCATTGCACAAAACTACCTTTTGCTGCCCAGAGTGTAGTGAACTCATCATCCTCCAGGGGCATAGGTATTAAGATGTCCTCGAACCCGGGAACCACAGAATGGATCCCGACAGAATAATGCTCAGGCTGAAGAGGTCGCAAATGGACCGTACCTTGTTCTGCCGGTTGTGCACTACCATAGGAAACAACTTTCAAAGGTCCATCAAATGATTCACCCGGGTGAAGAAGTTCACAACGGGTCTCTTCCTGCACCAATTAGGAATATAGGCAACAACTTCATTACAATATTCATAACTACATATCTTAGGAAACAGCAACAGAAACAGCAACAGAAACAGAAACAGCAACAGAAACAGCAGAAACAGCAACAAAAATAACAGAAACAGCAACAGAAACAACTGAAACATCAACCGAAATAGAAACAGCAACAGAAACAGCAGAAACAACAACAGAAACAGCAGAAACAGCAACAAAAACAACAGAAACAGCAGCATACAACAACAAAAACAACAGAAACAGCAACAACAGGAGAACAGAAACAGTAGAATAGGAAACAGCAACAGCAACAGAAACAGAATAGGAAAGTCATGAGGTGTCGGAGTATCAAGCCCCTTGAGTCCACCGGTGTTGTCGAGGAAAAGGGCATGGTCGGCAAATTCATTTGCTTCGCCCATGCATTGAACTCTTCGCGCATCTCATTGCGCACTTGTTCTTTAATTGATGCCACCGTGGCATCGAGGTTCTGGGGCGAGTTCACACTTGATCGGGATCTTCCTGATTTGGTATATTCGGGACCCATTACCTTCTCCCATCCTAGCAAGCTCCCCCCAGCACCTAATACCCGTCCTGGATGGTAGGGCTTTCCCATAGCCAAGGTGAAGGGGTCCTTCTCTACCGTCGGGACGAGCTTGCCTTCAACAAGCTCTCCGGTGTACTCAAGCTTGAGCAAAAACAAAATGGCAACATGAAGTAAGTGTTTATATAAAGTGATAAACATGCAAATGAAAAATGTAGTTCACTAGTTCATCGTTGCTTACTAGCTTATCTGTCATTTGTTTGGTTTCCGGAGCCTTGATGGACCATTTTCCAGTTTTCTTGTCCCGCGAATGAATAGAGCAAAAGAAATCCCCAGCACGACTCACCAAAGTACTGGTCGTGGATTCAGATGGCGCTGTGGAGGACCCTAGAAACGCAGTGGGGTATATTCCTTCACTCACCACGTATCCCTCCATTCATCATACGCCATTGCTCCCATATGATGGTGGTATTGCTTTTGCTTTGCATTCCGGGAATTCTGCTCCCTCATTTCCTACGTAAAAAGATAGGTTAGTTTCATTACTAATACAAAAGACGATAAATTACAACGCAATTTTCATCGGAGTTCTTTAGACTTACAATTTCTTTTTTTTTACATTTTTGAAGAACGAAAGCTTCCCAATCATCCTTCGAGATGCTAGGCCATATTTGCCATGGGAGTTTCTCTTCATCGATGACATCATCATCACTGGCATCTCCTTTCTTGTTCTTTGGTTTTCTCACAAGTTTCTTTGTGATAAACCGACAGACTAAGTTACACTTGAAGCTTCTGAATCTTGCCGCAAGTAAGGATTCAAACACCCTTCGCTTGGCATACTCATTTGGAATGTTAAATAGACTCTGCAAGCACAAATAACAAGCATTATTAGTTTGCCCAAAACATAACAATAACTTGAAATTGTTTATAAATAATGTGGAACCTAAAATTCTTACCCTGGTATCATTCGAAAACGTGTCAATCAAGCCTGTAGGTACGTCGCTCATACGAAGCGTAATGGGGATTTTGCGCGCACAAATCCCAACTTGACCAGCATACTGACGACGCCATTTACCTGAGGGTTGGACTACCCTGTCATACTCCAAGACCATAGGACCGACAGGTTTCTTGAAAGCTATCGTCGGACCCCTCATCTTTTTCTTAGCTGGTGCCTGCACCCCCCCTCCACTTTGATCCTCACGAAACGGCTCCGTAATGGCATTATCGATTGCAGGCGCTTGCTCAGCTGCAATTTCAAAGTCATCTATCATTCTCTCTAATACATCTTGCGCCTGATCTTCTGGCTCACCCAAATCAGGTTCCTTGTTCACATCATACAGCTGGTCCCCATCATTAGATGAATCATCATCATTAGATGAATCATCATCATTAGATTCAACATCCTCAACTCGAACACGGTATGATCGTCTGCCATTAGATGTGAAAACCTGTCATTACAAACATAACACGTTATTAGCTGCTGAATTGTAAGGTAAACTTATAATCATATATAAATTGCTGAATTATAATACAAATAAACATAGAAAACGATGAAGCAAGTTACTTTATTCATTCTAAAGAATATAAGAAAAATGGGCAAGAAATTCAACAATTTCATTCATTTTCACCTAAAATGTGATTTTTTTAATTCTTTCTACGCCTGCAATTCAAACTAACAGAAAATATACAGTACCTCAATCTAATATTCTTTCATCGTGGTCTGATCTCATGTAATCGGCTTGGTCGTCTATCTCATTTGGCACAGCAGGTCTAGGAACAGTGAAAGGTGCCGAGTCATCAAAGGCATCATATTCTTCCTCATCCTCGACATCTCCAACGCCAAGGATTCTTCTTTTGCCGGCTAGCACAATAGACCATTTTGAGTCGGCAGGGTCAGATACGTAAAACACCTGCTTAGCTTGAGATGCAAGGATGAATGGTTCCGCACTATCATTCAGGTTGCCAAGATCTACAAGAGTAAAGTCATCAAATTTGACGTTACGCCTGATATTATCAACCCACTTACACCGGAAAAGAGCAATCGTGAAGTCACAATAATCAAGCTCCCATATTTCTTGAATTCGACCGTAGTATGACAACTCTGCATCAACGGGTGATTTATCCTTAGCACTTGCAAACTCCCTTGACGATGCCACAACCGTTACACCACTGTTTTGAGTCGAGGATGATTTTAAATCTTGACGCTCAGTCCAAAATGTGTACCCATTTACGTCATATCCCTCAAATGAGCGAACATCATCCCTAGGCAAAAAGCAAGCCACCTTACTGTAGGTGTGACACCCTCATCCATTCCACCCATCACTCAATCACGAAACCAACTCACAAACTTCTTATTGTGCAGCTGCATCAATGCTCTTTCACCTTTCGACGGAAACTCATCACGCAAACTAGCCATGTGCTCGTCTAAATATGGGTGAACATCTGCAACATGGTGCAACACATATAGGTGTGCTTGTAAGAACTTCTCTCGATCAGGTGACATTCGTTTCGACCCGATTGTGCCATGACCATCAAGTCTCCCTTCATGTCGAGAAGTAGGAATGCCAATAGGTTCAGCAACGGCTATATAGTCGGCCACAAAATTACCAATCTCCTCGTCCACGGTCCCTTGAATCATACTTCCTTCCGGGTGAGCCCGATTCCTAACTTTGTCTTGCAATGTACCCATGTGTCTTTCAAAAGGATAGCACCACCTCATGAACACTGGACCGCACAGCTTAATCTCACGCACCAAATGAAGATCAAATGCATCATTATGTCGAAAAACGAGGGTGAGAAGTACATCTCAAATTTGCAGAAAGTCACAACCACATCCGCCTGTAAAGCATCAAGTGTACAAGGATCAAGCACTTTGCTACATATTGTATTGAAAAACAAACAAAGGCTTGTAATAGCTTCCCTCACATGCTTTGGTAAAATACCACGTATTGCAATTGGTAGAAAAACTTGCATCAGAACATGACAATCATGGGATTTCATACTTGTCAGCTTCAATTCTCCATTTAGGGATACAAATCTTTTCATGTTAGATGCGTACCCTGATGGAACCTTAATTCCATACAGACATGCACAAAACATCCGTTTTTCTACCCTTGACAATGTGTAGCAAGCCGGAGGTAAGTAGGCCTTCCCCTCCTTGGCTTTTCCCTCATTTTTCTTCTTCGACGCATCCGCAGCCTTTCCCTTTCCCTTGCTCTTCTCCTTTCCCTTTTTCGAACCCATTTTTTTTTCCTTTTCCTGTTCCTTTCCCTTACTAAACCTTTGCTGAACCCACAATTCTGGACGCACCCCCATCTTTTCCAAGTCTAAACGTGCACCATTTCCAACCTTTGTCTTGTTCTGAATATTCATCAGCGTTCCCACAAGAGCGTCACACACATTCTTCTCTATATGCATTACATCAAGACAGTGCCTAACGTCATGTTCTTTCCAGTATGGGAGCAACCAAAAGATTGATTCTTTTTTAAAGAGAGCAACTGATTCCGCCGCCTTTTCAGATTTCCCAAACACTGTTCGTACACCCTTAACCCGAGCGTAAACCTCCTCACAAGTCAGTGGCCTAGGAGCAGTCCCCTCTTCCACCGTCCCATCGAAAGCCTTTTTCTGCCGACGGTACGGGTGATCGCGCTTGAGCAACCTTCTTGTCCTCAAATACACCTCTTTGGAAGAATGATCAAGGCGTCTGCTTGGCGTATCATCAATACAAATGGGACATGCCTTTTTCCCTTTATTCTTATACCCAGACAAGTTGCCATATGCAGGAAAATCATTAACGGTCCACATAAGAGCTGCACGCAATGTGAACATCTCATTCTTATGAGCATCAAACACGGAAACCCCTTCGTCCCACATCTTTCTCAAATCATCAACCAATGGCGCAAGATACACATCTATATCGTTTCCATGTTGCCTTGGCCCCGATATCAACAGTGAAAGCATTACATATTTCCGTTTCATGCACAACCAAGGAGGCAAATTGTAGATCACTAAAAGTACCGGCCATGTGCTGTGCTGGGTGCTAAGAGTGCCAAATGGATTCATCCCGTCCGTGCACAAACCAAGCCTTAAATTTCTGACTTCGTCACCAAATTCCGCAAACTTCATATCAAGGTTCTTCCATTGCGGGGAGTCGGCTGGGTGCTTCAGCATTCTGTTTTTCTTTCTTCCCTCTGCATGCCACCTCAAGTTTTTAGCGTCTTTTGGTAGAGAGAACAGACGCTTAAACCTTGGAATTATGGGAAGATACCACAACACCTTAGCAGGAGGTCCCTTCGTACCAGCATTGCAACTCTTGCGCTTGTAGCGCGACTTCTTGCATCGTGGACACTCCTCCAATTGTTCATATTCATTTCGGTAAAGAATACAATCATTAGGACATGCATGTATCTTCTTATACTCCAAACCAAATGGACACATGAGCTTCTTAGCGTAATAGTAAGACTTTGGAATTTCATTCCCATCGGGCAACATCTCACTTAACACGCTCAACAAGGAAGTAAAACTACTGTCCGTCCACCCGTGCTTCGACTTAATGTTAAAAAGCGTTAGCACGACACTTAGTTTGGAGTATTTTTGGCACCCAGGATACAAAGGCTTTTTAGAAGCCTCCGATAATGACTCAAACACGTCACCTTCAAAACCACGCATCATCTCATCCACACCTTCATCCTCAACCTCATCCACATGATCATCCTCAAATCCCTCCTCAGCACCATCATCAACAATATGTTCATCATTCTTGTATTCCTCGTCCACATGGATATCATTGCTTCTATCATCATGCACATCATACCCAATAACATCCCCACTGTACTCTCCTTCTTCACCATGCCAAATCCACACATGATATTTAACCCTAAACCCACGACAAACTACATGATCTCTAATGATATCAACACTATTGACCACCTTCACATTATTACAATCAACACAAGGACAATAGAGGCACTCGAAACCCATTCTGCGCTGATAAGATGAAGCCGTCTCGCAAAACTCTTGAACCCCATTAAAGAATTCCAATGTATCACGTCTACCATACATCCATCCACGATCCTTCTCCATCAACATATTTATACAATCAACACAGTCTAGAAAACATATTTGCATTAACAAAGTAAACTCATACAAATTCAAACCTTTCACTTGCACATATACATAATTCCATGAATAAAAATTCCATAATATTACGGGTCTGGATAGCATATCTAAATCACCTGAGAAAATTTATACCTGAGTACTATTTTAAAATAAGAAAAATCAGTTGAAAGAAAGTTAGAAAACTTGAATGGAAAAGTGTACACATAGTTTTTTTCTCACTAGTAGACATGAACTACAAAGCCCACTCATCATATATACAAAGCCACCCAAGCTTTAAGCCACAAGCTAAAGTTGGTCACATAAATTTCACAATCAGAAATCATGAATGATTTCAGCATCAAGATACCAATTCAGCAATATAATTCATTTCCACCAGGTAAAAAAGAGAGACTTGACCTGCAGTCCTACAGATATTGGTGGAAAGCAGCAGAACTGCACTTTTAAGTATAGGACTAACAGGAAAATGCAGCCCAGCTTTCTGAGAGAAATCAAGGACTGACTACAAAATGCTTCAGGAATGTAACTACACACTACATCATTTCTCAGAGTAAGAAACATAATTCATAATTATATGAAATTAATTAGTCTCATGCTAATCCCAAAAGTATCTTCCAAACTTAAACTCCCTACAAATACCTGTCCAACCAAGTAAAAAGCACCAAAACCCCCTTTCTACCACCCTGCCCCCCCTCCATATCACTACTATAAGAATTGAGGGAAAATTATGGTAAGCGAACAAAATGCCCAAACACTGCCACCAACCCTCAACCCTTAACCCTAAATCCTCATCCCTCAACCCTAAACCCTAAACCCTCAACCCTCAACCACCACCACAATCAAGTGCAAGCCCAGAATCAAGTGCAAGCCCAGAACTTTATTCAAATGAACCACCACAACTTTATTCAAATGCAAATAATTGAAGCTATAATGGTTTAGGGCGTATAACAAGCCCAGAACAGAGAAGAGGTGAGTGCGCGTGAGGAGTAGAACAGAAGAGATGAACTTACCCTAGAACAGAAGAGATGAGAATGCGTGAGGAGCCCAGAACAGAAGAAGTGAGTGCGCTTGCTTGATGAGGAACCAAAATGGCTTCAATGGACCCTTCAATGGAGTGAATAGAGCTCAATGCTGTAGTGAATGGAGCTTCAATGGCGCGCGTTTTTGGAGGTTTCAAGCGAAAATGGAGAAATGCAATAGGCTACAGTACGTATGTAGAAGTTGAGTGCCCGTTTTTTAATTTTTTAAAATGGCAACGCCTTTGGCAACGGTTAACCGTTGCCAACTTCCCCCCCCTTTTTATTTTTTTTTTTAAAAAATTTCACAATTGGCAACGGTTAACCGTTGCCATAGGTGGTGTAATTGGCAACGGTTAACCGTTGCCAACTCTTCCCCCCCCCCCCTTTTTATTTTTAAAAAAATATTTACAGTTTGCCAACTTAACCCCTGTTTTTTTTTTTTAAAATCAATTGGCAACGGTTAACCGTTGCCATAGGGGGATATTAAAAATGGCGCTCAATGAAGTTAGCAACGGTTTTCATGAACCGTTGCCGTAGGGGGGTTGCCTATTTCTTATTTTCTACTAGTGATATATGTAAGTAGTAGATTTTTCATATTCTACAATCATATGTATTATCATTGTTATGTTCTAAATTATAATCTCTCATGTTTGAATCTCTATGCACTAATGTTCTAAATTAATTTTTTGTTATGTTCTAATGTATGATTATTATGTTCTAAAATAGAACTTTTTTTATTCTATAATGTTCTAAATTATGTTCTAAAGTTTAAATATTATGCTAAATGTTTTAATCTTCTATGTTCTATGTTAGTAATTTAGAATGTATGTCTGGAGAGCCCTCTCCAAGGTATGTCACGCCCGCGGTGGCTAGGGAGAGCCCTCTCCCAGCCCGCGACCAGCCTTCTCCAGAATTCAAAGGGTGAATTTGATTTCACCCTGTCTACGCCCGTGGCATGGACCGTTGCGCCTGCGGCCCTTCGGCAATTTGCGGTTTCTTTTGTCTTTTTATTGTAAAATTGAAATGAAGAGAGAGAAGCTACATTTTTTCCTCCTCCCCAAAGTTATTCTCTCCACACTTTATTTTGAAGAAACTTGCAATCTCTTCATCTAAATCTCTATCAATCTAAGTGTATTGTGCTCTAAATCTTTCATTTTTCATCATAATTCTAGGTTGACAGAAAACTTGGTTATGAATTTTGACACGGAGAGATGTTGTTTGATGCTTCCTAATAGTAAACAAGAAATCTTTTTGGATGCAATTGATGTTCATTTGGCTTATGGGATGCCATTGGGAGGCAAAAGGATTGAGCAACCAAATGATGAATCAAATCTGAAATGGAGCAAGTTTCCAAAAGATTGACTAAGCAAGTTTGGCCTCAAAAAAGTATGATGATATAATGTGGTTATGTTTTAAATTTTATGTTCTAAAGTATAAATATTATGTTCTAAAATGCTGATTTTATATGTAGTTATTTGACTTGTAATGTTCTAAATTATATCTAGCTATTTTATGTATTGGTATAAGATGGTATGTTATAAATTGTACGTTCAAATTTATTTTTGATCCTGTTAAACTAGATCTATTATACTTTTTGTTTCGGGGTTTTCTGATGTCCTGCGGGAGAGTTACAACACCGAGACTGGAACCGGCCGCCTGTACCTGCAAAATAACGGAGACTCCTGGGAGCTCCGCCTCCAACGGTCAAGTTAGTACTTGTTTTAGGAGTAATGAGTGCGGAAATTAAAGTGATTTAGTCCCTCTAGGTGAGAGTGTTTAATGTATAATCCGTGTGTTATTAGAGTTCTCTGCCTCTTAATGAGGATTAAGAGGAGTATTTATATCCTCGGGAAGCGTGCCAGTCTCTTGGTTTAGGGTAAACCTAGGGCTGACTGGGCCTCATAACAGGATTGGGCCTTGGTGGCCGGTTTTCCCATTTGGCATGGGTGGACACGTGGCGTGTCTCAATTGGTCCGCAGAGGACGAATCTGTAATTGACACGTGGCAGGCTCCTATTGGCCTACGTGAAAGACACGTGGCGGAACCTGGTTGGTCCACTTGTCAGACGGTGATTGGTGGATAAAAATCCCCTAATCACTTTTTATGTTTTAAATTATAATCTCCTATGTTCTAAAGTATTTTGCTTATGTTCTAAAGTGTTTTCTGCTTATATTCTAAAGTACAATAATTATGTTCTAAAATAGATCTATTATATTCTACATTATAAATATAATGCTTATTATGTTCTAAATTATAATCTCCTATGTTATAGATATTGTTTATTATCTCCATATATTTTCTAATTTATATGTTTTTTTTATCTCTAAAAGGGAAGTCCAACCAACAAAAGATTGATCGATAGAATTCAAGAATTGAAGAAGGAAAAAACAGTCAAGATCAACATGTCTTCGATGAACCGGCATTTATTGAAGAATTGGATATGGTTATGGATAAGGCATGGAAGATATTCGAGGAAAAAAGGTCACCAAAGACACCGACAGTTGGTAATTTCACATGTTAAAACTACATGATTAATTTCCAAATTATACTTATGTTCTAAATCAGATGCTTATGTTTTAAACTACTTTCTTATGTTCTAAAACATGCGCTCAAATCAGATGCTTATGTTCTAAATTATATGATTATGTTTTAAATTAGTTATGTTCTAAAGTAACTTCTTATTTTCTAATTATTTTTTGTTATGCTATAATACTTAATTTTTATGATCTAATTGTTATGAAGATTTGAGATCAAAGGAAGAGGAAAAAGATAAGAACAAAGAAAGAAATGAGTAAAAAAACAAGGAGAAAAAAATGATCAAAACAGTGTGTTAAATGAGGAGAATAAAGACAAAAACTTGACCCTCTCACCAGTAGTTGGTAGTTTCACATTATTTTCAAACTCATATTTTATGTACTAATATTTACTAGACATGTTCTAATGTTACATCTTATGTTCTAAATTTTTTCTGGTTATGTTCTAAAGTTACTTCTTAATTTCTTATATTCTAACTATTTTTAGGTTGTCTCCAAATTGTTTCTACTTATAGTCTAATAGTTACTTATGTTCTAACTATTTCTAGGTTGTGTAATAATTGTTTATACTTCTTATGTTTTAATTGTTTTCTGATTATGTTCTAAAGTTACCTTTTATTTTCTAATTATTTTTTGCTATGCTATAAAACTTAATTTTTATGCTCTAATTGCTATGAAGATTTGGGATCAAACGAAGAAGAAAAAGAGAAGGACAAAAAAGAGAGAAACAAGGAGGGAAAAAAGGAGAATAAAGATAATCAAAACGGTGTGCAAAATGTGGAGAAGAAAGAGAAAAGGAATGAGGAGACACCGAAAACACCAATTCCTCCAAAAAAGAAGCAACCTTTTGATATAAATCCTCCAAGCTTTAACTTGTTGACCCCCTCACAAGCAGTTGGTGATTTTACATTATTTTCAATTTCATTTCTTATGAACTAATATTTACTAGATTTGTTCTAAAGTTATTTCTTATGTTATAAATTTTTTCTGGTTATGTTCTAAAGTTATATCTGATGTTCTAAATTTTTTCTAAATTAGATGCTTATGTTTTAAATTACTTTCTTATGTTCTAAAAGATGCGCTTAAATCAGATGCTTATGTTCTAAATTATGTGCATATGTTCTAAATTATATGATTATGTTCTAAATTATGTGCATATGTTCTAAATTTTTTTGGTTATATTCTAAAGTTATTTCTGATGTTCTAAATTTTTTCTGGTTATGTTCTAAAGTTACTTTTTATGTTCTAACTATTTCTAGGTTGTGTCCTAATTTTTTCAACTTATGCTTTGATTGTTACTTCTTATATTTTAATAATTACATTTTATGGTCTAATAGTTACTTATGCTCTAAATATTTTTTGTTATGATCTAAAAGTTATTTCTTATGTCTCTTCAATTACAGTTGTCCAAGAAAATCAAGAAGATAATGAAGAAGAACTCACTTACGAAGAAGTGATAACAAGTGTTCTTGATTGTTCTTTTCTGAATCCAGATCATTCACCTACATTGGATGAAGAGAATAAGGAAAAAGAGAAGAAGAACGAAGAGGAATTAGAGGAGAAGCAAGAAGAGGAAAGAAGAGGAAAAAGAGAAGCAAGAGGAGAAGAAAGAAGAAAAGGAGAAGAAGAAAGAAGAGAAAAAAGAGGAGAAGCAAGAGGAGAAGAAAGAAGAGAAAAAGAAAGCAAGAGGAGAAGAAAGAAGAAAAGGAGAAGATAGGAATTATTTTCTAAATTATAATCTCTCATGTTTGAATCTCTATACACTAATGTTCTAAATTAAGTTTTGGCTATGTTCTAATGTATGATTATTATGCTTTAAAATAGAACTTTTTTTATTCTATAATGTTCTAAATTATGTTCTAAAATTTAAATATTATGTTAAATGTTTTAATCTTCTATGTTCTATGTTAGTAATTTAGAGTGTATGTTTGGAGAGTCCTCTCCAAGGGGTGTCGCGCCCACGGTGGTTGGGGAGAGCCCTCTCCCAGCCCACAACCAGCCTTCTCCAGAATTCAGAGGGTGCATTAGATTTCACCCTATCCGTGCCCGCGGCCAGCCTTCTCTAGAATTTAGAGGGTGAATTGGATTTCACCTTGTCCGCCCCCGCGGCCCTTTGGCAGTTTGCAGTTTCTTTCGTTCTTTTTATTGTAAAATTGAAACGAAGAAAGAGAAAATACAGTTTTTCCTCCTCCCCAAAGTTATTCTCTCCACACTTTATTTTTAAGAAACTTGCTATGTTACAAGAAATATATCGTTGATTCATATTAAATGCTAAAATTTTAATATAAAATATATCATATAATTGTAAAATTTGTATTTACTTATTTTATAATATGAATAAAAATATGTCATGATTATGATTATTTTATAATATCATCACAATGCCATATATATTCGTATAGAACACAAGAGATTATGGTTTTGATTAATAATCAAACAAATAGACTCATTAGAATATAAAGTGAAAACTTTAGAACATATAAGGTAAAATTTTGAACATAAAGAGAAAACTTTAAAATATAAAGGAAAACTTTAGAACAAAATGAATAACTTTATCTTCTAAACTTTAAAATAACGTTTCCTAGTAATACGAACTTTTCCTTCTTCATCAGGTGCTTGAGCAATAGGTTTTCATATAAATATGATAAACTTTAGAATGTCTCATGCGATTGTACTAATTGCATATCCATCAACCTGAAAAAAATATTAAAAATAATTAGAACATAAACACATAAAAATATTAATAGAATATATATATGATAAACTTTAGAACATATTAGATGCATTTTAGAACATATACAAAATTACATTAGAACATAATAAAATGATATGAAAAGTCATTTATTAAATTAAAACTCAAAGTAAAAACTTAGGACATTATTGATAATAATTTTAGGTTATAAATAATTAGAAAATAAGAATTACTTACAATATTACTTAACTTTCCCAGGACAACTGCGACTGTCATGATGGCCAAGCTCTCCACATGCTCTACATAATCTTTTCTTCTTTCAACTTTGTTCAACAACTTTTTCTCTGTCACTCTTCATTCTCTTGTCACTATTTGGAATATGGATATCATTTGGAACATGAACCTCATTTGGAACATGGACATCATTTGGAACATTGACCTGATTTGGAACATGAACCCCCGTGCCTTTGTTCTTCGAAATTTTAAGAGGTTTGATAAAAACTTTAAAAGGTAGACTAGCTCCAATAAGCATTTCAATATCTTCTGCTTTGGTAGAAAGAGTGTTGCTTGAATTAGTGGTTTTCTTATGTTCCAAATCCATCCTCAAAGCATGAAGTTTGTTGACAAGATCACTAAGATCATCTTCATTGTTTTGCACTAAACTCCCACAACCATGAATTTCGGACCACAAATCATTCAATAACATCTTCTTATCTATTGCATTGATATATTCCTCCAACACATTACCTTCTACATCAAAAATTGGCTTCTTACAAGCCATTGTAGTCCATCTGTTTAGAACGTAGGCCTTGGGAATTTTTCTAACATCCTTGCCTTCCATACCCAGATCATATGCCTACAAGGAATGCCTTCAAGTTCAAACATTTTACAAAAACACTTGGTTTCTAAGGTAGTTGGATAAAAAACAACAAAAGTCTTCCTTCTAGATCCTTCCCTCAATTTGAAAATGTAAAGCTCATTGTACTTCTTTATCTCCTCAACACCACAATTAAAACATCCAATTTCAAGCTCATATTGAAATTTATAGAAAATTGTTGTTTTAAACAACTCGGAAGCATCTTCTCTAAAGGAATTGGAGTCTAACACTCCGGACGCTTATTCTTCGAATCATTATCCATTTTATTTTGAGTCTTTGAGCATCCAATGCACATTCAAACCTATAGAAAATAGAAATTAACTTTAGAACATAGAAGATAACTTTAGAACATAGAGTGAATTACATTAGAACATATAAAAATAATATACATGACATGCTTATTATGATCTAAATACTATTAAAACATAAAGAAAAAACTTCTCAACATGTAAGACAAAATTTAGAACATAAAAGAGAATTATAAAATAAATATTAAAATTATAAACATAAAAAGAAAACTTTAGAGCATAAAAGGAAAACTTTAGAACATAGAGAGTAACTATAAAACATAGATAGTAATTTTAGAACATATTTAGACAATTACATATTACCTAATATAGAACTCAATCAAAGTGAGATGGGGATTTGTGAACATAGTGAAAAAATTATTTTCACTTTCTGATCTAGATGTGCTCCTCATTATGCCACCTAAAAATAAATCTCTGAAATACTCTGGAATCCACATATCACGTATATTGTACATATGCGCTAACCATTCATGATTGTTCAAATGGAATTAAGAAATAACTTTGTTCCACTTTTCTTCAAATTCTGCCGGCTCAATCTCTAAATGTCAAACACATGTACAAAGGTTTTTCAAAAAATCAGTGTCTTGGGCAATTGCTCGACCTACATTTTCAGGCACCTTTTTCATAATATGCCACATACAAAACCCATGTTCTGTAGTTTGAAAAACATTACGAACAGTAACTTTCATCGCAGGGCCTTGATCGGCAATCAAACACATAGGCTCGTTATTTCCCATTGCTTTAAGAAAAGTTTTGAAAACCCATTCAAAAGATGATATATCCTCATGAGCTACAAAAGAAGCCGCAAAAGTAACACATTTCTTGTTGGGTTTCGTAGAGTCCGACTCTACGCGGAAGGGAAACCCACCCAAGACCCGCCCACTAATTAAAGCAACTAAGCATGCAATCACTAATTAAACAACAAATTAAAGAGAGAAAGAAAAGACATTCTCACCCTTGACGCGTGCTTCGCTCGATTCCCGAGCTCTTACTTGAACCCCGCAAACGCGAAGGTCTCCTACGGCTCGTACCCACGAACCCGACCCGATCGGTCCAAGTCTCAAAGGTTAGTCGAGACCCGACCAAGAAAAACTAGATTTTTACGAACTTAAGGTTTTCTCACTTTTCTAAGGAGATGCCCTTTTAGTTCCACTCAAGTGTTCTTCCCAAATGCCAAAATCTTGGTATTTATAGGAAATTGAACCCTTGAACTCCCACTCTTGATCAATGTGGGAGAATTTCATTTTATGCAAATCAATCAATAGGCAACAAGTGGCATGAGGAGGAAGAGAGAAAGAGAGGACCATCCAAGGGGGGGACCATCTCATTTCTCCCTCTCTAACCAAACAACCAAGGGGGGGACCATTGCCTTGCTCCCTTGAAGCCAACCACCAAACCGGTCATCTCCACCTTGGTGTGCTGGCTAGGACAGCTGGCTGCTAGCCAGCTGGGACACGCATGTGCGCAGCCAGCAAGCCACGCATCCCATGTGGGCTGCTGCTCCCACACAGCGTGTGCTGGGTGCTGCCTCGTATTGTCTAGCAATGCTTGCTAGTGCTAGGCGCTGCTAGCACTGCCATGCGCACCATCCAGCCTTGCACGCACAACACGCATCGCTAGCAAGGCCCAACCTTTGCAATGCTGCGTGCTTGCGAAGGGCTGGCGCTTAGTGCGTGCTATTGCTTAGCACCACGCATAGCCTAGCTATGCGATGCTTGGTGCTAGGTGCTTGGTGCGTGGCCCGAGCATGGTAGCAAGCACGCAAGGCACCATGCCTGCGATGCTTGCGGGCAATGCTAGGCCATGCCTTGCGAGGTGCGATGCCCAGCTAGCACACACACAGTCACACACGCACGCACGCACAACCTTGCTAGAGATGATGCGTGGGCTGCGATGCCAAGCACGCACACGCACACGCACACACGCTAGGCCTGGCCAGTAATGGTGCGTGGGGCTTTTCCTAGCACATGCACACGCACACACGCATAGCCTAGGCCTTGTGATGGTACGTGCTGCTGCTGCGTAGGCTGCGATGTTTGGTTTCCAACACAACAAGCAAGCACGCATTGCTGCGATGCTTGCAAAGGGTGCTGGGCCTTGCCTTGCGATGGCTGCTGGGCTAGCTAGGCGGCAGCGCCTAGCACGCAAGCAAGGGCTAGCCTTAGGACGTGTGCTAGGCTTGCGATGGGTGTGCTTGCTTGAGTTAGCCTAGCCCTTGCATGGCTAGGCCAAGCACGGGGCTACGGTCTAACTTGAATTGATATTGATTGATTTCACGTCTCGTCGAATTCTAAATTCGTCTCGACTTGCGACGCTCGGTCTCGACACCCTAGGCTCGATATCCGACGTCTTTGTTCGCAAAACTCTAACTACTCATTAAATCCTTCGGATTGATTTGTCGTCTCGGATCGGTTATTCGATTGGGTTCGACCCGAAGAGTTCAGTCAAGATTAAGCTGTAATATTAATATTACTGATCGGAATTGGCCTCCACCTAGGCATTCCGATCACGTGACCTTACTGAAGAATCAGCTCTCTGATAATTCTGAACCCTCTATCAGAATAATACACTTATTGGAAGGACACCTTTCCTTTCAATCTCCCACTTGTTCTTCTGGACAAGTGTGTAATATGTGTATAGCCCTTTTCCTATGTTGCTTAATGTCTCTTCATGAACTATAAGGTAAGATCCTTTGTCATCCTTATTACGTCCAGAAGTGTTTCTCGATTCCCGAGTTTGATTGTCAATAAACAGATGATTTCTAAAATCCATCTGAGCACGACCATGCATTTTCATAGTCTCGCTCTTCGAGAGGCCTTGTAAACAACAAAGACATGTTCCCTACTGTTAATAGGGGGACATTCCCAGTCTTGTATTTGTAAGCTTCTCCTACTAAGAGGACCTAGTCGCCTGAGTGTTGCCGTTATAATCCCCATTTACGGCAGACGTTTGACAACATCAAAAACGGCTAGTACTCAAACAAGAGAACTTGCAATACTCATGGTCGAGGAAAAAGGTTGCGATAGCTATAATGAGAAATATACTTATGACGATTTAATATCTCTTAAAGTATTCTCATAGGTCTATCCGGTACAGTTCTAAACTGGTATCTGTGCAAATGATTTATGACTATCATGTCCTTGTAGAAGAAGAAACGGTGCTATAAATCATACTACACACTAATCTTAAGCGGTCATTAATCGTCCATCGTTTAAATGACCTTGATTAGGGATTATTTTCGATTAAAAAATTCAATGTTCACTTAACAGGTGTTCCTTTATCCAAGACATGGTCTTGATACCCTGTTTTGAATATTCTCACAAATCGAATGGACTCATTATTTAATTCTAAACCACAATTAAATAGATATGGAGTAATCATAAATCTGCATAAAATTTAATTGCTCCAAAAATTAATGGTTCAACATAGTGTTTTACATTAAGACATCCAGTTTTAATTAAAACATCTATACATGGAATCAAAGCCAATCTCCAATGTGCTTGATTCCCATTGCCTCAATGTGCTTGTTGTGCTTCACTTGAGGCAAAGGTTTAGTCAGAGGATCAGCTACATTGTCGTCCGTTCCAATCTTACAAATTCTGATTTCACCATCGGATTTCCATTCCCTTATCATGTGAAATTATCGCTTGACATGTTTGACCTTCTGATGTTCCCTTGGCTCTCTATCCTGAGCAATAGCTCCATTATTATCACAATAGAGATCTATTGGACCCTTAATTGAGGGTGCAGCACCAAGTTCACCAATGAACTTACGAATCCAAATTGCCTCCTTAGCTGCTTCCGAAGCTGCCAAGTATTCGGCTTCAGTTGTAAAATCTGCAGTGGTGCTCTGCTTAGCACTCTTCTAACTAAACGCTCCTCCATTAAGGCAGAAAATGTACCCCGACTTCGACTTAGAGTTGTCTCTGTCAGTCTGGAAGCTTGCGTCAGTGTAACCTTCAACAATCAAATCATTACAGCCACCATAGACCAGGAATTTATCCTTGTTCCTTTTCAGGTACTTTAGGATATTCTTGGTCGCACAATGCGCCTCTCCTAGGTCTGATTGGTATCGGCTCGTAGCACTCAAGGCATACAACACATCCGGCCTAGTACATATCATGGCATACATGATCGATCCAATAAGCGAAGCATATGGAATCTGACTCATTCTCTCTCGCTCATCAGGTGTCTGAGGACATTGTTTCTTGCTGAGAGTTATGCCGTGGGACATGGGTAGGTGCCCTCTGTTTGCCCCTTCCATGTGGAATCGTGCCAGTACCTTATCAATATAAGTACTTTGGCTCAATCCAATCATCTTCTTAGATCTGACCCTATAGATCTTGATCCCCAATATGTACTGTGCCTTTCCCAAGTCCTTCATTGAAAAGCACTTTCCCAACCAGCCCTTTACGGACTCCAATAGCTTAGTGTTGTTTCCAATGAGTAATATGTCATCGACATATAAGACTAGGAAGGCGATGTCACTCCCACTGACCTTCTTGTAAACACAAGACTCATCTAGATTCTTGACAAAGCCAAACTTGCTTATAGCTTCATCGAATCGCAGATTCCAACTTCTGCTTGCTTGCTTTAGTCCATATATGGACTTCTTAAGCTTCCACACCTTCCCAGCATTGCTTGGATCAACAAAACCTTTGGGCTGTGTCATGTACACAGTTTCTTCCAAAATCCCATTAAGGAAGGCGGTTTTGACATCCATTTGCCATATTTCATAATCCTAATAGGCAGCAATTGCTTGGACGATCCGGACGGACTTAAGCATTGCAAGTGGAGAAAAGGTTTCATCATAGTCAACTCCGTGAATTTTCCTGTAACCTTTTGCTAACAGTCTAGCTTTGTATACAGATACATTTCCATCTTTGTTTGTTTTTAATTTGAAAATCCATTTGCAACCGATAGGTGTGTAACCTTCGGGCAAATTAACCAAGTCCCAGACTTGATTTTCAGACATGGAGTCCATCTCGGATTTCATAGCTTTTTGCCATTTAGCAGAGTCGGGGCTCGTCATAGCTTGCTTGTATGTCGCTGGCTCATCATCATCCATGACTAGGATGTCTTGATCTTCTGTTAAGACAATACTAAGGTATCTGTCTGGTTGAGATCTTGGCCGTTGCGACCTACGCAGGGTAATAGGTTGAGCGTTTACATTGTCGGTTTGACTATGACCAATCTCATTAGCTGCTTCCAGAGCACTTTGATTGTCAGTTTTGTCAGGTTAACTTTGTTGCTCTACCTCTCGAACCTCATCGAGTTCGATTTTCCTCCCACTTGTCATTTTGGAAGGTGTTCCTTCTCCAAAAAGACACCATCACGAGAAACAAACACTTTGTTCTTGGATTTATTGTAGAAGTAATACCCCTTGGTTTCTTTTGGGTAGCCCACAAAGAAACACTTATCCGATTTTGGGTGAAATTTGTCAGAAATTAATCTCTTGACATATGCTTCGCAGCCCCAAATCTTAAGAAAAGAACCTCAGAGGTTTCTTCGTCCATAATTCATATGGAGTCTTTTCGACAGCTTTTGACGGAGCACGGTTCAAAGTTAGTGCCGCAGTTAAAAGTGTGTGTCCCCAGAAAGAGATAGGAAGTTCACTAAGACCCATTATTGATCGAACCATGTCTAACAAGGTACGATTCCTCCGTTCGGATACTCCGTTCCATTGTGGAGTTCCTGGAGGTGTCAACTCTAAAAGAATACCATTTTCTTTCAAGTGATCGTCGAATTCATGGCTCTCGATCTGATCGAAGTGCTTTTATTTTCTTGCCAAGTTGATTTTCAACCTCACTCTGAAATTCTTTGAATTTTTCAAAAGATTCTGATTTGTTCCACATAAGGTGGACATAACCATATCTACTATAGTCGTCGGTGAAGGTAATGAAATATCGATAATCCTGCCTTGCGGGCGTACTCATTGGTCCACATACATCCGTATGTATTAGACCTAATAAGTCGCTTGCCCTTTCTCCTAGCTTGGAGAATGGTTGTTTTATCATCTTGCCTAATAGACATCCTTCGCAATTTTCAAACGACTCCAAGTCGAATGAGTCAAGAACACCTTTTTTGATGCGTTTGACGTTAATGTGGCCACGAGGACAATGCCACAAGAAGGTTTGATTCGACTCGATGGTCTTAGCCCTTTTGGCGGTATCATCAATGTTATAGACCTGTTTGTCTAGAGAAAGCACATAAAGACCATTTTCTGAATATTCTTTACCAATAAAACATTATCGAAATAAAATGAACAACTATTATTCTTAATTCGAAATTTAAAACCTTTGGCGTCCAACGCCGAAATTGAAATAATGTTTTTGGTAACTCTCAGAACATGATAACAATTGTCAAGTTCTAAAACAAGCCCAGAGGGCAAAGACAAACGAAGGGTCCCGACGGATACGACAGACATCCTTGCTCCATTGCCGACCCGAAGCTCGACCTCTCCCTTCTCTAGCCTCCTATTTATCCTTAGTCCCTGAGCATTGGAACAAAGGTGTGAGCCACATCCGGTATCTAATACCCATGATGTTTTGCTAGAGAAGTTCAAGTTAATGACAAAAATACCTGATGAAGAAGCAACGGTGCCGTTCTTCTTATCTTCGTTGAACTTGAGGCAATCCTGCTTCCAATGTCCCTTCTTCTTAAAATAGAAACATTCGGAATCGGATTTAGAAGAGGCTGCCTTTTTGTCCTTGCCACTCCTAGCAGCATTTGACTTAGGCGGAAAATTCTTCTTCTTTTTCCCTTTAAAGCTTCTCTTCTTGCCCGGTCGCTTAAACGGCTTCCCCTTTCTCACCATGAGCATGTCATGCTTTCCCTCATCCTTGAGGGTTTGCTCGGCCTGCTTCAACATACCATGAAGCTCGGTGAGAGTTTTCTCCATGCTGTGCATATTATAGTTCATCTTGAACTGGTCATAGCCTTTATGCAGCGAGTGGAGAATGATGTCAATTTCCATCTCGGTCGAATACCCAACATCAAGCCTTTCCATGTTCTCAAATAATCCAATCATTTTAAGAACATGCGGGCTGACTGACTCTCCTTTTTTTGAGCTTGCTCTCAAGGATCTGCCTGTGGGTTTTGAACCTCTCAGTTCGGGCCTGCTCTTGAAACATATTCTAAAGTTCAGAAATGATCTCAAAAGCCGTCTCCTTTTCAAAGAAAGTCTTTTGAAGTTCTGGAGACATTGTGGCCAACATGATGCATTTGACATCCCGATTGGCACTTTGCCAACAGTTAAGGGCAACCTGAGTGACCTCCTCATTGGGAGAGTCGGGCATTTCCTCATCAAGGACGTATTCCCTTTGCTCTTGCATGAGAACAATGCGCAAATTTCTTTGCCAATCGAGAAAATTTGGCCCACTCAACTTCTCCTTGTCGAGAATTGAGCATAATGAAAACTGGTTGTTTAACTTACTTGCAGACATGATTTCTACAATTGAAAGAATTTGAAATGAAAACCATTCATAATCCAATAAGTTTGAAATTTTAAAGCGTTCATGCAATTTTCAATCTTATTAAGCATTTTATCCACGCATTAACATTAGTCCCTTTAAGGCGAGAATAAAATGATTCCGAGATCCCAAAAATCAAAAACTGATTAAGCAAGCTTTGACTTGTCTTAACACTTGATATTTTAGGGTAAGCAATCTAATTGCTAATAGCTCCAAGCTACTCTCGGTTCGATAAAATGTCGCATCTAATGCTTCCTTGACGTTTTATCTCCATTGCCACGACATCTAAGGACTCCTTACTGATATCGTTGAGCTTAACCAAGACAACGCGTTTACCTAGTATACCTTACGTTCCTAGGGAGGTAGTGATGCCTCGCTTTGGCATAGCCCATCACATACGCGCATTAGTTCGATAAGTGTTGTTCTTGGAATGGCATATTTTAGCTCAATATTTTAGGGACCTAGGGTTTCTATGTTGGTTGATTTAAGTGAACTCATTTAATCATCGCAACATTGGAAATCCTAAACATGCATCTAACATTATCATTCGCATATATTAAACAATTATATATAGAAAACATGAATTAAGATGCATTTGGCAATTAGCATGACCCCTTAAAATCTTCAAATCTTCAAGGGTCTTCATCTTGGCTCGTCTTCATAGAAAACACCGTCTTGAGATATTTCGGCTAAAATAAAATAACTAGCTACTACGACTAGGATTAATCTAAATATTAAGGTACAAAAAATACTCAACGGTACGCAGACCGTATTTAGATTTACAAAAATACATAACGGATCACAGTTTGTATTTACTATCCTAATCGGGCCCCACTAGTTGCCATTTTCACGAAACATGTGAAACATATAACTTCCATTCATCCATTCACTATATGTGAATGGCCCATGCATTTTACAACGAAAAACAAGTAACAATGCATAACACGCGCGCGAACTAGCAACTAATTAGGTGGTTAATCCGATTAACGTGCCTAATAAAACTAGTCAAAGTTGTTTAACATTTTAAGTGATTAAAGCGCAATTTGTTCATGCAATTTAACAAAGCTCCCACTAAATTCCGCATCCAACTTAATTATTTCAATTAATTAAGCCGGTAAACCCAAATTTTTGTCAAAATTAAAAATTTGCAAGAGCCGAAAAAAATCGAGGCTTGGCCTCATTAAAATAATTAAATAAGATTAAATACGGCAAAATTTTGCAAAGCCGATAGTCCATGCATCAAAATGAGGCAAACACAAAACGGGGTGCCTAGCATCCTAGCCATGGGCCTCTGCATGTTAGGCACCATGCCTTTGCTGGGCTGCCATGGGGCGCAGGCAACACGCCTAGCCAGGCAGTGCTGCCCTCTGCCAGCACAAGCATGCACCATAGCATGCTGCGCATGCTCGCATGCTTGGTGGCAGGGATGGCTGGGAGCTCGCTGCCTTGCTTCCCAGTAGCAATGCGACGCTCCTAGCAGCCACGCACCATGCACCTGTCGCAGCCCCATGCGCACCTCCTTTGCTCTTCACACAGCAGCAACGCAACGAGGTGGGAGCACCACCATGCGCATCAAGGCAGCCGCATGTGGGCTGCGATAGCAGCCCAGCTAGCCTTGGTGGCGTCGGGGTGTTTTTGCCTCGATTTGCGTGCTCTTATTTCGGGATTTTAATTCCGATTTTGTGTGACTTTAAAATTAATTCTAAATTTATTTTAGAGTCAATTTAGAGCAAAATGAAAATTGAAATAAGTCTAACTTAAATTATTTAAGTAGGGCACAAGCCTAAATTTTCAAGAACCATTCTTTAATTTAGGTCTATTTTGATGCTACTAAAATAAAGGGCTTCTCTCATAATTAATTTAATCAAATGTAAATTAATAATAAGATTTGACAAAATTAAGAGGTTTGGAAAAATAAACCCTTTCATCCAATGAAAAATTTCCCAACTATAACTTGTGTAAAATTGAAAAGATTACATCTTCCAATATGAAGACTAATCAAAATACAATCACAAGATTTGAACTTTAAAGGACTTTAATCAACACAAAATGATTAAATCCAATATTAGTTCAACATGGAATTTAGTACTCAAAATTCCAACCAAATAAACAATTAAAGATTGGATTTTGAAATATAAAGGCTAGGGGCTTAAAAATTGCAAGTTCACTATAAACTTTCACACTTGGAGAAATTTATTTGAAACAATGTGAAATTATTCAAGTTTATGTGAAAAATGAACATACCAAATTAAGCACCAATTATGACTTCATAAACATGCTTAATAAGGTTTATAATTGCAGTAGATTAGGGATGCAACCATACATTTAATCTACCTTCATCATGCAATAATTAATCAAGGTTAAAAGATTTAAAAATTTTCTTCAAAAACGAAACCCCCTTGAAAAACATATTTCAGGGTGGATTTTAGCTTTTGGACAACCCTGAAAGAATCAGAAACGATTTAGAACATTGATTCCACCCAAAAATCACTATTTTTTGAGTCGAAATCTGGGTTCGTCTGCCAAAATTAGAAAAAATCCGAGATTAAAAATAATTAAAATGAGTTTCTAATCCAATTAGAAAACATAACCAGAAATTTAAATCCATTTTAAATCACCTTAATTAAGTATTAGTTACAAAAGTTAAAGTGAGCGCGGCTCCGATACCGCTGTTGGGTTTCGTAGAGTCCGACTCTACGCGGAAGGGAAACCCACCCAAGACCCGCCCACTAATTAAAGCAACTAAGCATGTAATCACTAATTAAACAACAAATTAAAGAGAGAAAAAAAAGACATTCTCACCCTTGACGCGTGCTTCGCTCGATTCCTGAGCTCTTACTTGAACCCCGCAAACGCGAAGGTCTCCTACGACTCGTACCCACGAACCCGGCCCGATCGGTCCAAGTCTCAAAGGTTAGTCGAGACCCGACCAAGAAAAACTAGAGTTTTACGAACTTAAGGTTTTCTCACTTTTCTAAGGAGATGTCCTTTTAGTTCTACTCAAGTGTTCTTCCCAAATGCCAAAATCTTGGTATTTATAGGGAATTGAACCCTTGAACTCCCACTCTTGGTCAATGAGGGAGAATTTCATTTTATGCAAATCAATCAATAGGCAAAAAGTGGCATGACGAGGAAGAGAGAAAGAGAGGACCATCCAAGGGGGGGACCATCTCATTTCTCCCTCTCTAACCAAACAACCAAGGGGGGGGGACCATTGCCTTGCTCCGTTGAAGCCAACCACCAAACCAGTCCCCTCCACCTTGGTGTGCTGGCTGGGACAGCTGGCTGCTAGCCAGCTGGCACACGCATGTGCGCAGCCAGCAAGCCACGCATCCCATGCAGGCTGCTGCTGCCACACAGCGTGTGCTGGGTGCTGCCTCGCATTGCCTAGCAATGCTTGCTAGTGCTAGGCGCTAATAGCACTACCATGCGCACCATCCAGCCTTGCACGCACAGCACGCATCGCTAGCAAGGCCCAGCCTTTCCGATATTGCGTGCTTGCGAAGGGCTGACGCTTGGTGCATGCCATCGCCTAGCACCACGCATAGCCTAGCTATGCGATGCTTGGTGCTTGGTGCGTGGCCCTAGCATGCTAGCAAGCACGCAAGGCACCATGCCTGCGATGCTTGCGGGCAATGTTAGGCCATGCCTTGCGAGGTGCGATGCCCAGCTAGCACACACACAGTCACACACGCACGCACGCACAGCCTAGCTAGCGATGGTGCGTGAGCTGCGATGCCAAGCACGCACACGTACACAAGCTAGGCCTGGCCAGCGATTGTGCGTGGGGCTTTGCCTAGCACATGCACACGCACACATGCATTGCCTAGGCCTTGCGATGGTGCGTGCTGCTGCTGCGTAGGCTGCGATGCTTGGCTGCCAGCACTACAAGCAAGCACGCATTGTTGTGATGCTTGCGAAGGGTGCTGGGCCTTGCTGAGCGCCAGCGTCCTACCAGCCAGCAAGGCCTGTCCTTGCGATGGCTGCTGGGCTAGCTGGGCGGCAGCGCCTAGCACGCAAGCAAGGGCTAGCCTTGCGACGTGTGTTAGGCTTGCGATGGGTGTGCTTGCTTGAGATAGCCCAGCCCTTGCATGGCTAGGCCAAGCGCGGGGCTACGGTCTCGTCGCCCTAGGCTCGATATCCGACGTCTTTGTTCGTAAAACTCTGACGACTCATTAAGTCCTTCAGATTGATTTGTCGTCTCGGATCGGTTATTCAATTGGGTTCGACCCGAAGGGTTCAGTCAAGATTAAGTTGTAATGTAAATATTACTAATCGGAAGCAGCCTCCACCTAGGCATTCCGATCACTTGACCTTACTGAAGAATCAGCTCTCTGATAATTCTGAACCCTCTATCGGAATAATACACTTATTGGAAGGACACCATTCCTTTCATTTCTTATGATGATCAACTCCAGTAAATGGACCAAAGATCATATTATATCTGTAACATACACAAATTATATATGCAGAAAATATTAGAACATAGAGGTAAGCTTTACAACATAGAGGTAAATTGTAGAACATAGAGGTATACTTTAGAACATTAAGGATAAACTTTAGACCATAGTAATTTTCATTAATTATTAAACTTGCCAATAATATAGTTGTTTTAAAATATAATGAATTACTCTAAAACATAAACAATAACTTAGAATATAGAGTGAAGCTCTAAAACCTAATAAGTAAACTTTAGAACATATAGACATAATGTTTAGAACACAAGAAATAATGTTTAGAACATCAGAACATGATGGATATTAGTTTAGGAACACAAGGCATAATGTTTAAAACATAAAAGCATAATGTTTAAACCATAAAAGCATGATGGATATATTTTAGAGCATAAGGCATATATGTTTAGAACATTAGCAATATATGTTTAGAACATCAGCAATATATGTTTAGAACATAAGTACATAGTTTAGAACATAAGGAATATATGTTTAGAACATCAAAACATGATGGATATTTTTTTAGGAACACAAGGCATATTGTTTAGGATATACAAATATATGTTTAAAAAATTAAGATGTAAAAGTAAAATATTAATTAGATTATGAAAGAAATCTACATTTAAAACATCACCTGTTTGTTTTGAATGTGGTATCAAAAGAAACCATATCACCAAAAATTGCATAATTTTTTCGACAAATTGGATCAGTCCATAAAGCTCTACAAAGTCTATCTTCTTCATCAATCATAGGAAAAAAAAAAGCACTCTAGAGCAATTTCTTATTTTGAAAATTATCCACAAACATTTGGGCATCTGATCCATCAATATAAGCCTTCAAATCTCTATAAAAAAAATTTGAAATCTTGTTTAGATGCACCAACATTATCATGTGATCCAGCTAATTCTTTCATCATAGTATAAGACCTCACAAGACCAACATTTACCTGTTTACAAAAAAAAAATCACTATGATTAAGGATCAACTTTAGAACATAGTAAATCATAACAAAGAAAACATTATTTAGCACATAAAAATAAATCACCTTCCAATTATCAAAAATCAACTTTTTATGCGTAATATGCATTTTTCTATTATCCTTCTGAAATTTTGCACAACTTGGAGTATATAAAGAATGATTATGTTCTTCTTTGAAATGAGTTACAACATACTTTCCGGCATCATATCTCATACATATGTGAGCATTGCATCCTACACAAGTAACTACACGTTTCCTAGTAATACGAACTTTTCCTTCTTCATCAACTATTTGTTGAGCAATAGGTTTTCTTATTGCCCTGAAACCTTCCTTATTGAAAACTCCATATTAAAAAGAAATTACATCTTTGTTATTCTTGTTCCTTGTAGTAGTAGATTTCCTAGAAGTAAACCCAGCGGCATTTGCATATGCTTTATAAAAACTAAGACCCTCTTCGAGATCTTTAAATATCATCCCAGACTGGGTTTTAACTCCTCGGGAACACTTGGAATCCATTCCTTAGTGGTACCACCAGGGCTAAATGATGCAACAACTTCAGGAGTACGATAAATAACACCAACTGCATTAGAACATGAAAGTAAACATTAGAACATAAAAAGTAAAATTTAAAACTAGAAGGTAAACTGTTGAGTCCCTTAGGTTTTGAGTGATGACAAACGGTTACAGGAAACAGGTTACAATAAGTATTGCAAATAGTTGGTTAGAAACCAGCTTGAATTGAACACTGTTTTTCTAGACAAGTTATTACTTATTTGTGTTATTCATTTAACTAACTTGTCTATATGCAGGAAATGGTTGGATATAAATTGTTCCATGTACTGGTGGGAAACCAGTAGGAACTGTTTGCTCGACTGCTATGCTGAAAAGCAGTCACATACTCTTTATTGTACATTAACCATGTTACATGTGCAGTAGTTAAGTTGATTCCAAGACTTGGAGCATAGAGGCCTTTAGAAGACATTCGAAGAAAGATACATTGCTCATAAAGGAAGCATTCAAGGAAGATTCAAGTCTTGAAGATTACATGAAGGAAAGAAGATTTGTACTTTAATGTTTAATCTAGTTTTATCATGTAATGTGCTCCGTAGTATGACTTGCATGTTTGGGTAAAATAAGTGCTTATAAGTGTATTGAGTTATATTATGAATTCTGGTACAAAGCTGGAACAGAATTCACAACATACTCAATTCAGGGAACCAGGTTGAGGAACCAGGTTCACTGTACGGAATATCCGAGCTGCGTGTTTTGAAAAATATTTTGTAAAATTATTTTTCAAAGAATCATTTTGAAAATATCCTAAGCAGCTGGAAATTAGATGAGAATATTGTGGTTACCTAAAAACTAGGAGTATTTATCTTAATTGATTTTATCTTTATGATTAAACCAAATAAGATAAATACTTTCCTAAAATCACATTATTGCTTGTTCATCAAGATTATGTGATTTAAGGAAACTAGGGTTTTTGTATCCAAGTATATAAACTCATCTAGCCTCTCATATTCCGTAGAACTCTCTCTGGAATTAAAAAGGGAGTAATTTTTGAGAGTCAAATACACTTAAGCACAAAAGCCTATTCATCGAGTCATATACAAGAGCACGCTTAGAGCTTAAACATTTTTCTCTTAATTAGCTTTTAGAAGTGAGATCAAAAGAGAGCATTTGATTTTGTCAAAGCCTTCAACAAAGGGGATGAAAGGCTGGGTTAGTGTTTGTGAGTTCAAACACAAGGGGATTACTAGTGTAAGTCGAGCGCACATTCGGAGTAGAGTGTGGGGTATACTCGTTCCCGGAGTAGGGAGACAGTAGGGTGTCTGTGTTCTTTATTTTTCAGAGTAGATTAATAAAAGAGCATAGGGTAGGAGGACGTAGGCCATAGTTGGCTGAACCTCGTTAAATCTTGTGTTTGCTTTATTGCTTTTCTTACATTCCGCTGCTTACAGGAACCAGCCCAACTGGTTCCTCTCATAGATCAAAAAAGAAGAAAAATAGGCCAAGGCTACTTAACACTCAATTCACCCCCCCTTCTTGGATATTCTGCTCAAAGCAAAGCATATAGAGTCTTTAGTAAGAGGACTTTGTGTGTTGAGGAGAGTGTCCATGTCATTTTTGATGAATTTAACATGTCTTCTGAGATTGCGTAGGTACAACCTGATGAAATGATTGGACTGATGGAGTTTACGGGTAACCATGATGCTGGTTCTCTAAGTGAAGTACAAGCAGATCTAGGCTCTCCTAATGCTTCACCAGATGATGATGGTGAAGAGCCTAGAGAAGAAAATGAGAACAACGAGAATTCAGAAGGGGAACCAAGACCTAATGGCTTCCCAAGTGACAGACAGGTAAGGAGTTCAGGGGAATGGATGAAGAAGCCTCCCCTGAACCTGAGGTAAGTGATGTTAATGGAAACAACGTGAACATGAATCCTTCTGGTTCTATAGAAGAAGAAGTGATTCACGATCATGTTGGTTCCCAACCTAATGAAGAAGCACAAAATGATTTCACTTTCAAAAGTTATAAATTCCAATCCTCTCATCCCCCAGATCAGATCATTAGTAACATTAACAAGGGAATTCAAACGGGAAGAAATGTTTTTCAAAACTTTTGTGCTTTTTATTCTTTCCTGTCTAATGTAGAGCCAACTGACTACAAAATGGCTTTGACCAATTTTGATTGGGTTCTAGCAATGCAAGATGAATTAAATCAGTTCCATAGGAACCAGGTTTGGCATCTTGTATCTAGACCAAAGGATAGGTCATTCATTGGTACAAAATGGGTCTTTAGAAACAAATTGGATGACCTAGGTACAATAGTCAGAAATAAAGCAAGGCTAGTGGTGCAAGGTTATAATCAACAAGAAGGAATTGACTATGATGAAACTTTTGCACCTGTAGCTAGATTAGAGGCCATTAGAATTTTGATTGCTTATGCTGCTCACATGAATATGAAATTGTTTCAGATGGATGTAAAGGCTGCCTTCCTGAATAACTACTTGAAGGAAGAGGTATATGTAGAGCAGCCACCTGGTTTTGAGGACAAGCTGTTCCCCCATCATGTATACAAGCTGGACAAAGCACTATATGGATTGAAACAAGCTCCAAGGGCTTGGTATGAAAGATTGTCTACCTTTTTTATGGAGAATGATTATAAGAGGGGAACAGTGGATAAGGCATTGTTCATCAAAACCAGGGGAAACCACTTGATTATAGTACAAATTTATGTTGATGATATTTTATTTGGTGCTACTAATCAGGTACTATGTGATGAGTTTGCTAATCTTATGCAGAGTGAGTTTGAGATGAGCATGATGGGAGAATTAGGATTCTTCCTAGGATTGCAGATTAAGCAAATGGAAAATGGAATCATGATTCATCAGCAAAAGTACTTGAAAGAGTTGCTGAAGAAATTTGGCATGGAGAACAGCAAGGCTTATGATACACCTGTTCCTACATCCACTAAATTGGATTCTGATCTAAAGGGAAAAGATGTTGAAGCCTCACTATATAGAGGGAAGATTGGCTCCCTCCTTTATCTAACAGCTAGTAGGCCTGACATTGTGTTTTCTGTTGGATTATGTGCCAGGTTTCAAAGCAATCCAAAGGAGTCTCATTTGAAGGTTGTTAGAAGGATACTTAGATATCTTGTGGGAACAACAGATCTGTGCTTGTGGTACCCCAAAGGTAGTTCAATTGATCTTATTGGGTACACAGATGTAGATTATGCTGGCTTTCTTGTTGATAGGAAGAGCACATCAGGTATGGCACACTTTCTTGCTCTTGCCTAATTTCTTAGGGTTCTAAAAAGCAAAATTCAGTGGCCTTATCCACAGCAGAGTCGGAGTATATTGCTGCAGCTTCATGCTGTTCCCAGTTACTGTGGATAAGGAACCAGCTGAAGGATTTTGGTGTTGTTTACGATAGTGTTCCTATCTTTTGTTACAACACTAGTGCAATTAATATTTCAAAGAATCATGTCCAACACTCCAAAACCAAACACATTGAGATAAGACATCACGTCTTGAGAGACAATGTGGAGAAAGGTCTAGTGGAGTTGTTGTTTTGTAAAAGTGAAGATCAGATAGTCGATATCTTCACAAAACCTTTGTGTCGAGAGTCTTTTTGTAATTTAAGAGTCATATTAGGTCTAGTTAGATTTTAGGTTTTTGGCTTCATTTACTTCCCTCAATGACTGGTTAGAATGGTATTCTTTTGTATAGTATGTGTCGAAATCCTTCAAGTTTTGTGTAAATGGTTCAAGATCCCAAAAGGGTTGAGAATCATTGGTGCAAGAAACAGGTGAAATCAGGCTAAGTTGCAAAAAATAGGGTGACGTGGCTCTGTATAGGTACCAGCAAAGGGAAACAGCAGATCAGCTCAGATATGTCATCCGATTAATATTTTATATTTTTTGGAAGATTACTATAAGATATTTTCCTTTTAGAAGGAAATAATCTTATTGCAGTTATTTGACCCATTGATCAAGGCAATATATCACATGCCTAATTTTTAGGTCGGTTGAGATATTTAAGGCAAATAATCATTGCCAAAATTGATTTCAATTTTTGAATTTGTGCCGTTGCTCTATCTTTGGCTTAACCGACTTATTTTTTTTTCCTTTTTCTCCTATTTCTGTGCTACAAATATATGCTCTCTAACCCTTTGTTCACAACTCTTATCATCCTTCTTGTGCTCTGTTCAAAAGTTAAAAAAACATCACTGTTCACAACGGTTACTGTTCATCAGCTTCGTCTTCAATTTTCTGATCTACAATTGCATAATCGTCATGGGTAAGAAAACAAGCTCATCCTTAGCCAAAAGAGGCAAGGGAAGGGGACATGCAAGTGATTCCTCACAATCTTAGGGAAACACTGATGTGGCTCCTCACTCTCCTCAACTCGATCAAAACCCAACTGAACCTCCACCCAATGTCACTTCCAAAACTTCATCACCCACAAATTACCAACCACCACCCTCGATCCACCACAAAAATCTACCTCACCACCAAAATCAACCCAACCAAAATCAAAACAAATCGTGCTTGTTACTGATCCTTCAGAACCTGGTGGTTCCATCATTAAGGAACCAGCTCAGTCTCAGGGGAACATCAGAAGGAAGCACAAAGAACCCTAAGCCAGGAGTTGGAAGTCGTCAGTAATGAAGGTCAGAGTGTAGGAGATGATGAAGTAGAGGTCACTGGTCACAAGGAGGGGACACTCACTAAAGAGGCCATGGTACGTGGTAGGGTAACTCGGTCTTCAGTGAAGAAGGTTATTGAGGAAGTTCAGGAGAAACAGTCCACTAGTTCTGTTCAGGGAATCAAGAGGAAATGGGTACCAGCAAGAACCCCTCGCACTACAAAAGGTATGTCTGTAGAATCTCTAACTACTAGTTCTACTGACTTAAATGCTCGATTGGTTCTTTCTGGTTGTCGTGTTGATAAGGGATATTTTGATGTGCCCTGCTTTGTCTGAGTTTAAAAGTTTGATTGAGTATCAAGGATGGATGCCATTGTTTGATTGTAGTGCTGCTAATGTGTCTGGAGTTAGAGATTTTTATGTGAATTTAAAACAGTTGCCTGATATGTCTGTTGGTTCTCGTGTGAATGATGTGGATGTAAGCTTGGCTGTTGCCACTTTGTCTAGTATGTTAAGGGTGCCCAGGGATGGGTTTGATAAGTATTCTAGTGATTGGTGGCCCGTGTTGGTAGGGGTCACTCCTGATGAGATTTATGAGTATTTGTTTGGAGAAAGATGTCAAGAAACCTGGTGTCTTTAAAATCTGCAAGTTGATGCTGGTTCTGCATTCGTTATGCAAAAGGTCTTGATCCCAAGGGCTCAAGGAAGGGGAACAGTACGCATCATGGAGATGGTTCTAATGTATCTCATGATTAAGAGAATTAAGATTAATCTCCCCTCTTTGATGCTGGATCACATTATAAATTGTTATGGTTCATCCCACCATTCTCTGCCTTATGTTTTTGTCATTACTCAATTGCTTATAAACAACAATGTTACTATGAGTGGTCCACTGTGCCTGTCACGGTTTCACAAAAGAAATCCTAAAGCTAAAGGGTCTTGACATTAGTGGTGATGAGTTAAGTTTTAAAATTGAGGAACCGGCAGAGGAGATAAGACCCCATCAAAGAAGAAGAAGAAGAAGAAGAAGAAGAAGAAGAAGAAGAAGAAGAAGAAGGTAGAGGAACCAGTAGGTCAGGAAGTGATTCTGAAACGGTTGGAGAATCAGAGGATAGCTAAGAAAGATATAAGTTTGGTTCAAGGCTGGTAACTGTTGAGTCCCTTAGGTTTTGAGTGATGACAAACGGTTACAGGAAACAGGTTACAATAAGTATTGCAAATAGTTGGTTGGAAACCAGCTGGAATTGAACACTGTTTTTCTAGACAAGTTACTACTTATTTGTGTTGTTCATTTAACTAACTTGTCTATATGCAGGAAATGGTTGGATATAAATTGTTCCATGTACTGGTGGGAAACCAGTAGGAACTGTTTGCTCGACTGCTATGCTGAAAAGCAGTCACATACTCTTTATTGTACATTAACCATGTTACATGTGCAGTAGTTAAGTTGATTCCAAGACTTGGAGCATAGAGGCCTTTAGAAGACATTCGAAGAAAGATACATTGCTCATAAAGGAAGCATTCAAGGAAGATTCAAGTCTTGAAGATTACATGAAGGAAAGAAGATTTGTACTTTAATGTTTAATCTAGTTTTATCATGTAATGTGCTCCGTAGTATGACTTGCATGTTTGGGTAAAATAAGTGCTTATAAGTGTATTGAGTTATATTATGAATTCTGGTACAAAGCTGGAACAGAATTCACAACATACTCATTCAGGGAACCAGGTTGAGGAACCAGGTTCACTGTACGGAATATCCGAGCTGCGCGTTTTGAAAAATATTTTGTAAAATTATTTTTCAAAGAATCATTTTGAAAATATCCTAAGCAGCTGGAAATTAGATGAGAATATTGTGGTTACCTAAAAACTAGGAGTATTTATCTTAATTGATTTTATCTTTATGATTAAACCAAATAAGATAAATACTTTCCTAAAATCACATTATTGCTTGTTCATCAAGATTATGTGATTTAAGGAAACTAGGGTTTTTGTATCCAAGTATATAAACTCATCGAGCCTCTCATATTCCGTAGAACTCTCTCTAGAATTAAAAAGGGAGTAATTTTTGAGAGTCAAATACACTTAAGCACAAAAGCCTATTCATCGAGTCATATACAAGAGCACGCTTAGAGCTTAAACATTTTCTCTTAATTAGCTTTTAGAAGTGAGATCAAAAGAGATCATTTGATTTTGTCAAAGCCTTCAACAAAGGGGATGAAAGGCTGGGTTAGTGTTTGTGAGTTCAAACACAAGGGGCTTACTAGTGTAAGTCGAGCGCACATTCGGAGTAGAGTGTGGGGTATACTCGTTCCCGGAGTAGGGAGACAGTAGGGTGTCTGTGTTCTTTATTTTTTGGAGTAGATTAATAAAAGAGCATAGGGTAGGAGGACGTAGGCCATAGTTGGTTGAACCTCGTTAAATCTTGTGTTTGCTTTATTGCTTTTCTTACATTCCGCTGCTTACAGGAACCAGCCCAACTGGTTCCTCTCATAGATCGAAAAAGAAGAAAAATAGGCCAAGGCTACTTAACACTCAATTCACCCCCCTCCCCCTCTTGAGTGCTCTAAAACCTTCATAAACTTTAGAACATACAATGAA